>NC_057807.1:586202040-586502040 GCF_018294505.1 Triticum aestivum | reverse complement strand
CACAAGTTCAATCTGCTAACGTATTTCGTGGTGTGACGTCACACCACAACCAAGCCTTCACTTGAATTGTTTTATTATACCGCCTCAGCGCGTTTAGTGAAGCGGTTTCCTTGGCACGTCTTGTTGAAGCAGAGATCGTGCCCCCCCCCTATTCCGGGATTCTCATCAATACGGATGTGGGTAACCCAACCGCGCCCTTGATTGCGGCGCTTGGGAGAAAAGCGAGTTTTACCAGGCCGATGGGGACGCATAGTTTCGTCCGTCCATATATAAGGGGATAAGGATCCACCTTTTCACCTACGCCTTCTTCCTCCTTTGCTTATCCATCTCCGCGCACTCGAGCTCCAGCGCCCAAGTCCGCACATCTCGCCTTGACCTCCTCCAGCCATGTCCGGAGCGGGAGGCAAATGGATGGCCTCCTCCGTCACGGAGGGGCACATCGAGAGGCTGCGCGGCGCCGGATACCTGTCCAGCGACATCGCGCACCGGCTCCCCAACAAGGGGCAGCTCATCCCCACCCCCAGGCCCCATGAGAGGGTGGTATTCCTTCCCCATTTCCTCCGCGGACTGGGCTTCCCACTTCACCCCTTTGTCCGGGGGCTCATGTTCTACTACGGCCTGGATTTCCATGATCTGGCCCCGAATTTCATCCTCAACATCTCGGCGTTTATCGTCGTGTGCGAGGCCTTCCTCTGCATCCAGCCCCACTTCGGCTTGTGGCTCAAGATCTTCAATGTCAAGCCGAAGGTCGTGAAGGGGAATCAAGCGGAATGCGGAGGCGCCATGGTGGGCAAGATACCCAACGTTACTTGGCTCGAGGGCGCCTTCGTGGAAACCATCAAGGGGTGGCAATCGGGGTGGTTCTACATCACCGAGCCGCGTGACCCTAAATGGGCAGCGGCCCCCGAATTCAGATCTGGCATCCCCACACGGCTCACCTCTTGGAAGGAGAGTGGCCTGACTTGGGGCGATTCGGAGGAGCTGACCGGACTCCAAGCCTGTATCCAGAAGCTGGTGGACAAGAAGCTCAAGCTTGTCAACGTCGTCCAGGTCATGCTCATCCGCCGGATCCTCCCGTGCCAACAACGGGCCTTTAAACTGTGGGAGTTCGATCCGGCTCAGCACCGAACCTTGAGCGGGCTCTTCGACACTAGGTACGAAGATGCCTGGAAGGTGCTTTTTAAGGGCGCCGAGGCCCCCGCATCCGCTACCGAAGATCGCGGATTCCGCTCGCAGCGTCCGGCTGACGAGGTAAATGATTTTACCCTTTACGGGATACTTGTTTTCATAGTTTGACTCTATGCGGGATCTAAACTCCCTTTCCTTTGACAGGACTGGCTGAAGAAGGCCGAGCAGACTAACTGTCCGGCCCCCTTGCCAGAAGACCCAGTGGATGCCCATCTGGCGGGGCTGCTGGTTCCGGCACCCCATGTGGTGCCGGAGAAGAAGGCCAAGAAGGAGGCCACGGGTACTCGAAAGAGTTCCCGTTTTCAGGTGTCCGATGACTCCGAGGCGGACTCCTCCCCCGAGGACGAGGAGAAGAAGAAAAGGGCCTCTCCCCCAGCGGGGGGAGGGAAGAAAAGGAGGGCCTCCCCAACGAGGGAGGCCGAAGGGTCCAAGAAGGGAAGAACTCTTCCCCCGGACTGTTCTGCCAACGCCGGTGACGACGACGAGGATTGGCCTCCGAGGGCCAAGCCCCTGGCGAGATCGTAAGTATCCGGACTCCCGAATGACTTCATGATTTGTCTTTTCGCCACTTGGTGTCTTTCTAACGCCGCATACAACCCTGCAGTCCGCCAAGGACGATCTTCCCGCTTCGTCGAGCGGGTCCTTGGATTCGTCGGATGTGAACAACACTTCACTTCCAACCGCCTCTTCTCCCCGCGACACTGACGACATCGAGGTGGGATCCTAGAGAGGGACCCATCCAGAGGAGGAGGACCCGGAGGTAGCATAGGGCGACCTCCCGGACTTCACGCCGGACTCCGCACCGGAACCTGCAGTGGTTCCGGAGTCCGGCGGGCGGCCCCTTCGCAAGAAGGGCAAGACCGTGGCGCCGGCAGCCTCCGTCCAACCGGAGGCGCCGGATAACTTGCTGGAGGCGCTCAACGGCGCTTCCATCGAGGAGGAACACCGCACTATCATGAGTGCGGTGATTCAGAAGGTCCAGCTCGCCAAAAGCGGGCTGACCGAAGCCTGCAGCAGCCTTCTATCAGGCTTTGAGGTAAGAATATTAATATATGTAAAATAGTACCGCATAGACAGTAGCCCCTGATGCTCGGTTCGGTGTTCGGAAAGAAAAGCCGGACTGAGGATCTAAAAAGATATACGCAGGAGTCATAAAAAATATGTCGATATGGGATTGCAGGCTACCCTGCTGACCTCTGCCGCACTGACTGCGGAGGTCAATGCTTTGAAGCAAAACCTCGAGCGGTCCGAGAACGAGCTCGGCCGTGCCAAGAAGCAACTCGAGGACAAAGAAGGTGAGTAGCACCTTATTAAAGTTGTACCTTACAGAAAAGGATTTGGTTGCAAAAAGAATGACAAGGATAACGTGGGTATTGCAGGGGCCACAAACGAGGTGGCGACCCTGAAGGAGGCAGTGTCCGTGGCCGAACGTAATGCGGCCGCGGAGCGCGCCGAGCGAGAGAAGCAGGAGGCGCGGGTGGCGGAGGTACGGCAAGAGCTCCAGGCTCTCGTGGAAAAACATGAGAGTTTGGAGCGTGACTCGAAGACTCGAGAGTCCGAGCTTGCATCGGCTCTTGAGAGTGCCAAAGCCGCTAAGGCCGAAGCCTACAAGGCCCTCCAGGAAATCGAGGCGTTGAAGAAAATAGCGTCGGGTAAGGCATTTTTCATGCAAAGCAAGCATGTGGATGTGGATTACGTGTTACTTACCCGAATTCGGAGCTCTCCAGGAGCGTTCGCAGATCTGCCCCGCAGCGTGTCCGATGCTGCCGCTTTCTACAGGGCCGAGGAGGGGAGCTCGACGGAGAAGGTCTTCTGGTCTCAGTATGCTGAGGCCGGACATCCGGTTCCCCTTAGCGACCAGCTGAAGCAGCTGGTCGAGCTCCACAAGGTGGCCGAACAGGCCATGAAGGGCCTCATAGTTCGGCTGTGGCCCAATGAGGCCATGCCTGGGAGCTACTTCGGCCTGGTGCGGCGGCTGGTGGATGCGTGTCCATGGGTTGAGGTCATCAAGCGATCCGCCTGTATTGAAGGTGCCCGTCGGGCCCTTGCCCGTGCTAAGGTGCACTGGGGCAAGATGGATGCTGAGAAGCTTGTGACGGACGCGCCACCGCCGGGCAAGGAGTATCGCACGCCCGAGATGTATTATAAGAGTGTCCTGAAGGGTGCCCGCACTATTGCGGGTGAGTGCTCCAATAATGTAATATTTGAGTAAACTCGCATTTTGTTATCCTGTGCGCAGAAAACTTTGTTCATATGCGCTAAGCAACGCTTGTTGATTTAAAATATTACCTTCTGTGCGGCTGTTTATCAAATCTGAGAGATGGCAAGTCGTCGGCTTCAGCCCCCATGCCACGAGTGCTGGGGTGTTCGGTATAAATTTGAGCACTCTTGTTCCCATATTTGGGTCCATCTAGGGAGGCGCTCAACACGACGAACTAGGCAACCGGACTTATAATGCTTGAACACTCTCACTTAGCCATAGAATTCTATAATTTTAAATTTCGGCGAAGCCCCTAGTGTTCGGAAGGCCGAATTCGGGGCGCTATCCACGCCTGGGCCGGACAAAGCCGGTTCCTCGCTCTAAGCGGCATAAGTCTTTAGGGACTCGAAAAAACCTCTCGAACAGCGACCGGCTCTCGCCTCATCATGACGGTCAGTTTTAGCTTTCTCCACTGAGGCGTTAACCCAGCTCAACTGGGGCGCAATCGCAGTGGTTCTCCCAGTGCTACCTTAGCCGATACAACGGAACGTAAGGTACCAAAACATGGGAGCCGGGCAAACCCAACTATTGACCCAAGACATGATTCGGAGCTGATGCATATAATGCTATAAGTTCGGAGTGCCGCACTTGTGAAAGTGTTCGGACTTATCACACCATGATGTGGGGAACATAAGCCCCTGGTGTTTTTAGCCGTACCAAAGTGTACGGATGCAACATGTCGTAAATGAACATATGTATAAGAAAGAAATGCAATTATAAGCAAAAAGGTGCTGCATTGTTTTATTCAAGAAGTACTGCTATGAATGCAGAATGATTCAAATAGTGCGATAAGCAAGGGATGGGACTGTTAAACATGTCCCCCTCCAGGGGTAGGCTGCGGAGTGGTGTATAAAACAGATTAAATGCTCGTAAGGGAGACCACGTGGATATTCGTCGCAGCCTTTCTCCTTCCCTGGCTGTTGCATCGTGAGTTCGGCCGGTCTACTGCCGGACAGGGCCTCTGGTAAACAGAGTCCTGTGGGTAAGAAAAAAAAGGAAAAAAAAGAAATGACACACTTAGGAGCCCCTGATGTGGTTGAGCCGCATTCTGGGCCTGTCGTGGTCGTGCCCCTTCCCCTATGCCCATGGTATCTCCAGAGCGTAATGATGTACGCGAAGGACCAGTCTTGCGATCTTGCGAGGGCTGGGGTTGGGGTCGCATTGCTACGCGTGCTCGGAACGCGCCAGGTGGTCTTGTTGTAGGTTACTTCGGGCGTGTTTGGCCGTGTCCGGTCGCTTAACGGCCGGACTCGAGAATTGCCTTAAGAGGCTGCATTGTACTTCTGCCGCGAGAGCCGCTGTATGTTCCTCCGTTCGGAGGGAGCGCTCGGTGTTTCCGTTGACCGTGATGACTCCTCGAGGGCCTGGCATCTTGAGCTTGAGGTATGCGTAGTGCGGCACCGCGTTGAACTTTGCAAACGCGGTCCGTCCGAGCAGAGCATGATAGCCGCTGCGGAACGGAACTATGTCGAAGATTAACTCCTCGCTTCGGAAGTTATCCGGTGATCCGAAGACCACTTCCAGTGTGACTGAGCCCGTACAATTGGCCTCTACACCTGGTATGACGCCTTTGAAGGTCGTCTTTGTGGGTTTAATCCTTGAGGGGTCTATGCCCATCTTGCGCACTGTGTCCTGATAAAGCAGGTTCAGGCTGCTGCCGCCGTCCATCAGGACTCTGGTGAGGTGAAATCCATCGACGATTGGGTCTAAAACCAATGCGGCGAATCCGCCGTGGCGGATGCTGGTGGGGTGGTCCCTTCGATCAAAAGTGATCGGGCAGGAGGACCATGGGTTGAACTTCGGGGCGACTGGCTCCATCGCGTATACGTCCCTGAGTGCACGCTTCCGCTCCCTCTTGGGTATGTGGGTTGCGTATATCATATTCACCGTCCGCACTTGTGGGGGAAAACCCTTCTGTCCTCTGTTGTTCGGCGGTCGGGTCTCTTCTTCGTCATCGCTATGCAGCCCCTTGTCATTGTTTTCGGCGATTAGCTTGCCTGCCTGCTTGAATACCCAACAGTCCCTGTTGGTGTGGTTGGCTGGCTTTTCGGGGGTGCCGTGTATCTGGCACGAGCGATCGAGTATTCGGTCCAAATTGGACGGACCCGTAGTAGTTCTTTTGAATGGCTTCTTCCGCTGACCGGGTTTCGAGCCTCTGAATCCGGCGTTGACTGCCGTATCCTCATTATTGTCGCCGTTAATGCGGCGTTTATTCTTGTTGCGACGTGACCTGCCATTGCGATCCTTGGTATCCGGACTGCCGGAATTTTTGCTGAGGTTGTTGCTGCGAGCTAGCCAGCTGTCCTCTCCCGCGCAAAAGCGGGTCATGAGTGATGTGAGGGCTGCCATGGATTTCGGCTTTTCCTGTCCCAGGTGCCGGGCAAGCCACTCGTCGCGGATGTTATGTTTGAAGGCTGCGAGGGCCTCCGCATCCGGACAGTCGACGATTTGATTTTTCTTAGTTAAGAACCGTGTCCAGAATTGTCTGGCCGATTCGTCTGGCTGCTGAATTATGTGGCTTAGGTCGTCAGCGTCTGGTGGTCGCACATACGTGCCCTGGAAGTTATCAAGGAATGCGGCTTCCAGGTCCTCCCAACATCCAATTGATTCTGCTGGCAAGCTGTTAAGCCAATGCCGAGCTGGTCCTTTAAGCTTGAGTGGGAGGTATTTGATGGCGTGAAGATCGTCACCGCGGGCCATGTGGATATGAAGGAGATAGTCTTCGATCCAAACCGCGGGGTCTGTTGTGCCGTCATAGGATTCGATATTCACGGGTTTAAACCCTTCGGGGATTTGATGATCCATTACTTCGTCTGTGAAGCATAGTGGGTGTGCGGCGCCTCTGTATTGGGCTATATCGCGACGAAGCTCCAACGAGCTTTGTCTATTGTGTTCGGCCCGGCCGGACTTACTGTGTCCGGCGCGACGGTTGTCGTCACGTATCATGGGGCGCCCACGCGATCCGTAGATCGATCTTGATTGTCTTGCCTTATCCTCCAATATATCTCGCAAGTCCGGAGCATTCCCCTGTGGCCTTGTGCTGTTCGAGCGGTGCTGGGGTACGGTTATAGTGAAGGGCCTAGAGGCCTCTCTGTCGCGGCCACGAGGTGGCCGGTCAGCCGTATTGTGCTCTGGTGATGCAGGTTTATATGCCTCCTCCTCTAATCGGGGGAGCAACTTGCGTTTGGGGTAGCTTTTGGAGGGGCGTTCGAGCTCATGCTCTTCGGCCGCCAGGACTTCCGTCCATCTGTCGGCTAGCAGATCCTGATCAGCTCTAAGCTGTTGCTGCTTTTTCTTGAGGCTGTTTGCCGTGGCCATAAGCCTGCGTTTAAAACGCTCTTGTTCGACGGGATCCTCAGGCACGACAAATTCGTCGTCGTCGAGGCTTGCCTCGTCTCCGGAGGGAGGCATGTAATATCTTCCTCTACCTCTTCGTCTGCCGCCCTCTTGTGAGGGCTGGCATCTCCGTCCTCCTGCGCTGAATCTTGCTGGAGGGGGTTGTCTTCGGCACTGTCTGGGGTATTATTATCTCCGGTGCCGGAATCGCCATTCTTGCTGTGGCGGGATTTAGAGCGGCGCCGCTGACGCCGGCGCTTGGGCTGTTTCTTGGAGGGGTCTTCCTCCGCTGTTCCTTCGCCATTCCCATCCTTTGGGATATCCACCATGTATATGTCGTATGACGAGGTGGCTTTCCAGTGCCCAGTAGGCGCTGGTTCTTGGTCGTCTCCGGCATCGTCTTCCATACCGTCGATGTCGTCGGAGTCAAAGTCTAGCATGTCGGTTAGATCATCGACAGCGGCTACTAAGTGGGTGGTGGGTGGGTCTTGAATTTCTTCGTCGTCCGCATCCCAACCGTCCTGACCGCAGTCCGGCCAGGGCTCTCCTGATAACGAGAGATATTTTAGCGAGCTCAAAACGTCGCCAAAAGGTGAGTGTTGAAAGATGTCCGCGGCGGCGAACTCCATGGTCGGCGCCCAATCGGATTCGATTGGTGGGGGCGCGGGAGGTTCGGAGTCCGGCAAGGAGTCTGGCACCTAGGATTCACGAGCTTCAGAAGGGACAAAGCCAGTATTCGGCTCTATCGCCATAGAGGTTGCAGCCGCCGAGGCGGGGTCTACCCATCTGTCCTCGATCTGCGCAGCCGGCTCCGAATCAAGGGTCGGAGCGGTCTCGTGTGCGGCCTCTAGGGCACTGTCTGGCAGCAGAGCTAAATCATGCCCATCTGACAGTGCGGCACGCTCAGCTGTGGCTCGAATCCGTTGAAGATCAAGTCCCCGCGGATGTCAGCCATGAAGTTAAGACTTCCAAATCTGACCTGACGGCCAGGGGCGTAGCTTTCGATCTGCTACAGATGGCCAATCGAATTGGCCCGCAGTGCAAAGCCGCCAAATACGAAGATCTGTCCGGGGAGAAAAGTCTCACTCCAGACCGCGTCGTTGTTGATGATCGAAGGAGCCATCGAGCCTATCGGTGACGACACAGAGGAACTCTCAATGAAAGCACCAATGTCGGTGTCAAAACCGGCGGATCTCGGGTAGGGGGTCCCGAACTGTGCGTCTAGGCGGATGGTAACAGGAGACAAGGGACATGATGTTTTACCCACGTTCGGGCCCTCTTGGTGGAGGTAAAACCCTACGTCCTGCTTGATTGATATTGATGATGTGGGTATTACAAGAGTAGATCTACCACGAGATCAAGGAGGCTAAACCCTAGAAGCTAGCCTATGGTATGATTGTTGTTATTGTTGTTGTCCTACGGACTAAAACCATCCGGTTTATATAGACACCGGAGAGGGCTAGGGTTACATAGAGTCAGTTACAATGGTAGGAGATCTACATATCCGTATCGCCAAGCTTGCCTTCCACGCCAAGGAAAGTCCCATCCGGACACGGGACGAAGTCTTCAATCTTGTATCTTCATAGTCTTGGAGTCCGGCCGATGATGATAGTTCGGCTATCCGGACACCCCCTAGTCCAGGACTCCCTCACTAACTCTTGAATAGATTGATCCGAAAGAATAACTTTGAGGTGGTTTCATACCCTACCATAATCTCTTCATTTGTTCTCCGCTATTAGTGGCTTTGGAGTGACTCTTTGTTGCATGTTGAGGGATTGTTATATGATCTATCTATGTTATTATTGTTGAGAGAACTTGTACTAGTGAAAGTATGAACCCTAGGCCTTCTTTCCTATCATTGCAATACCGTTTGTGCTCACTTTTATCAGTAGTTACCTTGATATTTTTATATTTTCAGATTACCAAAACCTATATCTACCATCCATATTGCACTTGTATCACCATCACTTCACCGAGCTAGTGCCCTATACAATTTACCATTGTATTGGGTGTGTTGGGGACACAAGAGTCTCTTTGTTATTTGGTTGCAGGGTTGTTTGAGAGAGACCATCTTCATCCTACGCCTCCCACAGATTGATAAACCTTAGGTCATCCACTTGAGGGAAATTTGCTACTGTCCTACAAACATGTGCACTTGCAGGCCCAACAACGTCTACAAGAAGAAGGTTGTGTAGTAGACATCAATTAGCACAATTAACATCAAGAGAATTTAAAATAAAATCATTGCAATCATGCTTTTTATTCAAGGAGCTTTCTTCATCACAATTTTCAGATTCACGAATTTCAAGCAAAACCTCATAAAGATAATCTAGTGCACTCAAATCACTAGAATTTGGTTCATCATAATTGGATCTCTTAAAAAGATTGGCAAGTGAATGAGGATCCATAGATCTTAGGTTCTCTGTTTAGCAATAAATAAACAACTATGCCAACCAAACGAGCAAACGAGCCAAGTAAGACATCAAAGCAAACGAAAAGACGAACAGAAGAAGGGCGAATAAAACGACAAGGGCGAAGTGGGGGAGAGGAAAACGAGAGGCAAATGGCAAATAATGTAATGCGAGGGATAAGAGTTTGTGATGGGTACTTGATATGTCTTGACTTGTGCGTAGACTCCCCGGCAATGGCGCCAGAAATTGGCAAGTTGACGGGAGATCAAATCTTGACTTGACTTGGCGTAAGCTTCCCCGGCAACGGTGCCATAAATCCTTCTTGCTACCTCTTGAGCATGCGTTGGTTTTCCGTTGAAGAGGAAAGGGTGATGCAGCAAAGTAGCGTAAGTATTTCCCTCAGTTTTTGAGAACCAAGGTATCAATCCAGTAGGTGGCTACATGCAAATCCGTCGTACCTGCACAAACAAATAAGAACCTTGCAACCAACGCGATAAAGGGGTTGTCAATCCCTTCATGGCCACTTGCAATAGTGAGATCTGATAGAGATAATAAGATAAATGATTTTGGTATTTTTATGATATAGATTGGAAAGTAAAGATTGCAAAATAAAATAGATCGGAAACTTATATGATGGAAAATAGACTCGGGGGCCATATGTTTCACTAGTGGTTCTCTCAAGATAGCATAAGTATTACGGTGGGTGAACAAATTACTGTCGAGCAATTGATAGAAAAGTGCATAGTTATGAGAATATCTAGGCATGCTCATGTATATAGGCATCACGTCCGCGACAAGTAGATCGAAACGATTCTGCATATACTACTATTACTCCACACATCGACCACTATCCAACATGCATCTAGAGTATTAAGTTCATAAGAACAGAGTAACACATCAGGCAAGATGACGTGATGTAGAGGGATAAACTCAAGCAATATGATATAAATCCCATCTTTTTATCCTCTATGGCAACAATACAATACGTGCCTTGCTGCCCCTGCTGTCACTGGGAAAGGACACCGCAAGATTGAACCCAAAGCTAAGCACATCTCCCATTGCAAGAAAGATCAATCTAGTAGGCCAAACCAAACTGATAATTCGAACAGACTTGCAAAGATAACAAATCATACATAAAAGAATTTAGAGGAGATTCAAATATTGTTCATAGGTAATCTTGATCATAACCCACAATTCATCGGATCTCGACAAACACATCGCAAAAAGAATTACATCGAATAGATCTTCAAGAAGATCGAGGAGAACTTTGTATTGACAATCAAAGAGAGAGAAGAAGCCATCTAGCTAATAACTATGGACCCGAAGGTCTGAGGTAAACTACTCACACTTCATTGGAGAGGCTATGGTATTGATGTAGAAGCCCTCCGTGATCGATTCCCCCTCCGGTGGAGCGCCAGAAAAGTCCCCAAGATGGGATCTCATGGGTACAGAAGGTTGCGGCGGTGGAAATAGGGTTTCATGGAGCTCCTGGATGTTTTCAGGGTATATGAGTATATATAGGCGAAGGAAGTCGGTCAACGGTGCCACGAGGGTCCCACGACGGTGGGAGGCGTGCCTACCCCTCCTGGGCGCGCCCTCCTGCCTCCTGGACTCCTCATTTCTTTCTTGACGTCCACTCCAAGTCTCCTGGATTGCGTTTGTTCCAAAAATAACTCTCTCGAAGGTTTCATTCCGTTTGGACTCTGTTTGATATTCCTTTTCTGCGAAACACTGAAATAGGCAAAAAACAACAATTTGGACTGGGCCTCCGGTTAATAAGTTAGTCCCAAAAATAATATAAAAGTGTATAATAAAGCCCATTAAACATCCAAAACAGATAATATAATAGCATGGAACAATCAAAAATTATAGATACATTGGAGACGTATCACTGGCCTCGGCGGTCATCATGCCGCAGCTCGAGCCCTAGTAAGCAAGGCATTCCGGACATGGTTTTTCTGGCCCACGGCTCGAGCAGACGCTCAAGCCCTTGTCCAGCATTGCGTGGGCTATCAGCTTTTTGCCAATCAAAGCCACATGCCTCCCACCGCATTAAGAAAAATCCCCATTACTTGGCCATTTGCGGTCTGGGGGCCTGACATGGTCGTACCCCTTAAAGGGGGAAGCCACAAAAAAGAAATACTTGTTGGTAATGGTTGATAAATTCACTAAATGGATAGAGGCCAAACCAGTAAAAACAACTAAGGCCGGACCAGTGATTGACTTTATATCCGGCGTAGTCCACCATTATGGTGTCCCGCACGGTATCATCACTGATAATGGCTCTAACTTCACAGCTGATGAGGTGAAAACTTGGTGCGCCAAGTTGGGCAATAAACTCGACTATGCATCCGTATACCACCCTCAAACAAACGGCCAAGTCGAACGGGCCAATGGTCTGATCATGAGTGGTATTAAGCCCAGACTAGTGCGCTATTTATGAGAATCAGATGAGCACTGGGTTGAGGAACTCGATTCTGTACTTTGGAGACTAGGACCACACCCAATCAAATGACTGGATATACACCTTTCTTCATGGTGTACGGCGCAAAGATCGTATTGCCCTGCGATATTATTCATGACTCACCTAGAGTGTGCATGTACGAAGAGAGAGAAGCCGAAATAGATTGGCAGGATGACCTAGACGGACTCGAAGAAGAGCGCGACGTTGCTAAGGTCCATTCTGCAATCTATCAACAACACGCCATGCATTACCAAAGTAGAGAAGTGTGGGCTAAGACATACAATGTCGGAGAACTTGTTCTCTGCCTCCCGGAGAAGAAAAAGGATAAGCTCAAACCCAAATGTGAGGGCCCCTTTTTTCATAGATGAAGTCCTTACTGGAGTAGCTTATCACCTTCGCAATGCAGAGGATAATCGCCTTGAGCCGAACCCATGGAACGTTGCCCGGCTCCGAAGATTTTATGCATAGTTTAGCCTCCTTAGGTTTCATTTTAAACTAGGTTTTTTCCCTTTTTTTTCTCCCCTTTTAATTTTTCTTCTCAAATGTATGTTCGGATCGACCGCATTGTTCGGGGTACACATCTTTAAATGTATACACCCCACCATACATGGGGGCTTCTTTTAAAAAGAAGCATTTTATTGAAAAGCTTATAAGCTTCTTTCGTCCATAACGGTTGTTGCTTCTGCCATCTTATGCACCTCTATGACTTAAGTTTTTGCCAAGCTGGGTTGCCTTGCTCCTGTGTTTATACCCTAGGTTCCCGATTGTTCGGCTAGGGTGTAAAGGGAGTACCTCTGCGATTGTTACAACTGGGTTATCCGGACCTGTATCTCAGGCGAGTGAAGCTGAAAGCTAGCGTTCTTAAGGGAATAATTCGTCGGCACGTATACAATAGGCTGTTTCTGGAAAAAACTATGAAATTAGCTGCCTATACTTCGGATATGAGCCTAGGCATGCATCATTTGGCTTGCCAGCCCAAGGAAAGGAACCCCTAACGGAACTATTTTGTTGGAAGATGTTTCTTACGTTAAAAAGTAATATAACATAACTCCCCAAACATTTTTTGTCTGTTCGAGCAATATGACCGGATTGCCTAGTTTCCAAAGATACTATACGTTTCTTAGTTAAATGTGGTGTATGGAAACACTCCAACTTCTTGGTTCGGAGGTGGAAGCCGAAGGTCTGCAATGAAAAAAAATTATAGGTTCAGCAGGAGATAAGTTCGGTCATAAAGTACATTGTTACATAGAATCGAACGCCTACTCTCTTTCTACGCCATCTAGTAGACTATCTAATTTACAATCTTGTTACGAATATTTTGCCGCTGTCATTACTTGGTCGTATACCAAGCTTACAGGAATTTCCTTCCCGTTAGGTCCTTGAGGTCCAACTCGGGCCATATGGTTCGGATCAAGTCCGGTGTAGCGTGTCTTCACCATGGCCCGTGCCTCTCGTGCACCTTCACGGCATGCAGACGTCTTCCACAGCTCAAAGTGATGTCGAGCACCCTTGAACAGATCTGCTAACCCCTCCATACTTTTTGGAGGGGCATCGGAGGGCCATAAGGCTTTGGCCATATTCTTCATGGCCTTCCGCGCATGCTCGTGCAGCTTTGACAGTTCCTTTAAAATGTCGCTTTGCAGCCCAGACACTTCCTCATCATGGCGGCCGGTCAACATACTTGTATCAACCAAACAATCACATTCCGCATTATATGGTCATCTTAATAATTTGAATGGTTCACAAGTCATACCGTATATGCCGCCCATCCGCTTCTGGTTTTTCTGTTGTGCCTCCAAGAGTTGAGCCTTAAAGCTCTCTATCTCTTCGGCCTGTGATACGTCCATTTTGCGTCATCCTTTTATGACAATATTTATTGCAATATGGTCTGTTATTTCACGTTATGTCACAATACTTATGGCTATTCTCTCTGATTTTACAAGGTTTACATGAAGAGGGAGAATGTTGGCAGGGCTAGAAAAGGAGCAAATATTGAAGGCCTATTCTGCGCACTCCAAAAGTCCTGAAACTCCACGGAATACCTTAAAATAAATAAAGAAAAATCATCACCAAAGATGAAGGCCAGGGGGCCCACACCCTGCTCACGAGGGTGGGGGGCGCGCCCTCCCCCCTTGGGCGTGCCCCCTACCTCGTGGGCCCCCTGGTGGCTCTCCGACGCCCATCTTCTCCTATATGAAGTCTTTCGATGAGAAAAAAATAGAAGGCAACCTTTCGAAACGAGACTCCGCCGCCACGAGGCGGAACCTTGGCGGAACCAATCTAGGTCTCCGGCAGAGCTGTTCTGCCGGGGACACTTCCCTCCGGGAGGGGGAAATCATCACCATCGTCATCACCAACGCTCCTCTCATCGGGAGAGGGCAATATCCATCAACATCTTCATCAGCACCATCTCATCTCCAAACCCTAGTTCATCTCTTGTATCCAATTCTTGTCTCCAGGTCCGGGATTGGTGCTAGTAGGTTGCTAGTAGTGTTGATTACTCCTTGTAGTTGATGCTAGTTGGTTTATTTGGTGGAAGATCATATGTTCAGATCCTTTATGCACATTATTACCCCTCTGATTATGAACATGAATATGCTTTGTGAGTAGTTACGTTTGTTCCTGAGGACAAGGGAGAAGTCTTGCTATTAGTAGTCATATGAATTTGGTATTCGTTCGATATTTTGATGAGATATATGTTGTCTAACCTTTAGTGGTGTTATGTGAACGTCGACTACATAACACTTCACCATTATTTGGGACTAGAGGAAGGCATTGGTAAGTAATAAGTAGATGATGGGTTGCTAGAGTGATAGAAGCTTAAACCCTAGTTTATGCATTGCTTCGTAAGGGGCTGATTTGGATCCATATGTTTCATGCTATGGTTAGGTTTACCTTAATACTTCTGTTGTAGTTGCGGATGCTTGCAATAGAGGTTAATCATAAGTGGGATGCTTGTTCAAGTAAGAACAACACTCAAGCACCGGTCCACCCACATATCAAATTATCAAAGTACCGAACGCGAATCATATGAGCGTGATGAAAACTAGCTTGACGATATTCCCATGTGTCGTCGGGAGCGTTTTTCCTATTATAAGAGTTTGTCCAGGCTTGTCCTTTGCTACAAAAAGGATTGGGCCACCTTGATTCACTTTATTTACTTTTGTTACTTGTTGCTCGTTACAATTTATCTTATCACAAAACTATCTGTTACCACTTATTTCAGTACTTGCAGAGAATACCTTGCTGAAAACCGCTTATCATTTCCTTCTGCTCCTCATTGGGTTCGACACTCTTACTTATCAAAAGGACTACGATAGATCCCCTATACTTGTGGGTCATCAAGACTCTTTTCTGGTGCCGTTTCCGGGGAGTGAAGCGCCTTTGGTAGGTGGAATTTGGTAAGGAAAAATTTATTTAGTGTGCTGAAATTTTCTGTCACTTGTTACTATGGAAAGTAATTGTCTGAGGGGCTTGTTGAGGGTATCTTCACCCCATCCAGTAGAGCAAAGAGTTGCTCCTCAACCTACTCAACCTACTGAACCTATTGAAAATGAAACTCCTTTTGAGATTCCTTCGGGTTTGATGGAAAAACTGCTAGCTAACAGTTTTACAGGAGATGGAACAAAGCATCCTGATGAACATCTACGCTATGTGGATGATGTTTGTGGACTATTTAAGCTTGCAGGTATACCCGATGATGTTGTTAAGAAGAAGGCTTTCCCTTTATCTTTAAAGGGAGACGCATTGGAATGGTATAGGCTATGTGATGATATGAGATCATGGAACTATAAAAGACTGAAATTGGAATTTCATCAAAAGTATTACCCTATGCATCTTGTTCATCGTGATCGCAAGTGTATATATAATTTTTGGCCTCACGAAGGAGAAATCATCGCTCAAGCTTGGGGGAGGCTTAAATCAATGTTATATTCATGCCCCAATCATGAGCTCTCAAGAGAAGTAATTATGCAAAGTTTTTATGCTCGGCTTTCTGATAACAATCGCACCATGCTCGATATTTCTTGTGTTGGCTCTTTTATGATGAAGACTATTGAATTTAGATGGAACTTATTGGATAGAATTAAACGCAACTCTGAAGATTGGGACCTCGACGAAGGTAAGGAGTCAGGTATGACACCTAAGTTTGATTGTGTTAAATTTTTTATGGATACCGATATTTTCCGTAAGTTTAGCACTAAATATGGACTTGACTCTGAGATAGTAGCTTCTTTCTGTGAATCTTTTGCTACTTATGTTAATCTCCCCAAGGAGAAGTGGTTTAAATATCATCCTTCCATGGAAGTAAAAGTAGCTGCACCTATTAAAGTTGAAGAAAAGATTGTCACTTATAATGATCCTATTGTTCCCACTTCTTATGTTGAGAAACCACCTTTCCCTGTTAGAATGAAGGATCATGCTAAAGCTTCAACTGTTATTCGTAAAAGCAATACTAGAACGTATAGACCTCCTGAGCAAGTCAAAGTAGAACCTAATATTGCTATTGTTAAAGATCTCTTGTCTGATAATATTGATGGGCATGTTATTCAATTCTGTGGTGAAACTGCCAGAATTGCTAAACCTTGTGCTAGAGATAAACATAGACCTGTGGTAGGCGTGCCTTTTATTTCTGTTAAAATAGGAGACCATTGTTATCATGGCTTGTGTGATATGGGTGCTAGTGCTAGTGTTATACCCATTGACTTATACAAAGAAATTATGCATGATATTGCACCTTCCGAGTTAGAAGATATTGATGTTACAATTAAACTTGCCAATAGAGATACTATATCTGCAATGGGAATTGTTAGAGATGTTGAAGTCTTGTGTGGAAAAACCAAATATCCCGCTGATTTTCTTGTTCTTGGTTCTCCGCAAGACAGCTTTTGTCCCATTATATTTGGTAGACCCTTCTTGAATACTGTTAATGCTAAGATAGAATGCGGAAAGAATGTTGTTACTATTGCCTTGGATGATATGGTTCATGAGTTTAATTTCTCTAAATTTAGTAAACAGCATCGTGAGGAAGAATTGCCTAGTAAGGACAAAATTATTGGTCTTGCTTCTATTGCCGTACCTCCTAGTGATCCTTTAGAACACTATTTGTTAGACCATGAAAATGATATGTTTATGAATGAAAGAAGGGAAATAGATGAAGTATTCTTTAAACAGGAACCTATTCTACAACACAATTTGCCTGTTGAAATCCTAGGGGATCCTCCTCCACCCAAGGGTGATCCCGTGTTTGAGCTTAAACCGTTACTTGATAATCTTAAATATGCTTATCTTGATGAAAAGAAAATATATCATGTCATTATTAGCGCTAACCTTTCAGAGCATGAAGAAGAAAGATTATTGAAAACTCTGAAGAAGCACCGTGCCGCTATTGGATATACTCTGGATGATCTTAAGGGCATCAGTCCCACTCTATGTCAACATAAAATAAATTTGGAAGCTGATGCCAAACCAGTTTGTGATCCTCAACGACGTTTGAATCCTAAAATGAAAGAAGTGGTAAGAAAGGAAATACTCAAGCTTCTGGAGGTAGGTATAATTTATCTCATTGCTGATAGTCAGTGGGTAAGTCCTGTCCATTGTGTCCCTAAGAAGGGAGGTATTACTGTTGTCCCTAATGATAAAGATGAATTGATTCCGCAAAGAATTATCACAGGTTATAGGATGGTAATTGATTTCCGCAAATTAAATAAGGCTACTAAGAAAGATCATTACCCCTTACCTTTTATTGATCAAATGCTAGAAAGATTATGCAAACATACACATTATTGCTTTCTAGATGGTTATTCCAGTTTTTCTCAAATACCTGTGTCGGCTAAAGATCAATCAAAGACTACTTTTATATGCCCTTTTGGTACTTTTGCTTATAGACGTATGCCTTTTGGTTTATGTAATGCACCTGCTACCTTTCAAAGATGCGTGATGGCTATATTCTCTGACTTTTGCGAAAAGATTTGTGAGGTTTTCATGGACGACTTTTCCGTCTATGGTTCCTCTTTTGATGATTGCTTGAGCAGTCTTGCTCGAGTTTTGCAGAGATGTGAAGAAACTAATATTGTCTTGAATTGGGAAAAGTGCCACTTTATGGTTAATGAAGGTATTGTCTTGGGGCACAAAGTTTTTGAAAGAGGTATTGAAGTTGATAAAGCCAAGGTTGATGCTATTGAAAAGATGCCATGTCCCAAGGACATAAAAGCTATAAGAAGTTTCCTTGGTCACGCCGGATTTTATAGGAGGTTCATTAAGGACTTCTCAAAAATCTCTCGGCCTCTGACTAATTTATTACAACAAGATGTACCATTTGTCTTTGATGATGATTGTGTAGAAGCATTTGAAATACTTAAGAAAGCATTAGTTTCTGCACCTGTTGTTCAGCCACCTGATTGGAATTTACCCTTTGAAATTATGTTTGATGCTAGTGATTATGCTGTAGGTGTTGTTCTAGGGAAAAGAGTTGATAAGAAATTAAATGTTATCCATTATGTTAGTAAGACTCTAGACAATGCTCAAAGAAATTATGCTACTACCAAAAAGGAACTGTTAGCAGTTGTTTTTGCTTGTGATAAATTCAGACCCTATATTGTTGATTCTAAAGTAACTATTCACACAGATCATGCTGCTATTAAATATCTTATGGAAAAGAAAGATGCAAAACCTAGACTTATTAGATGGGTTCTACGCCGCAAGAATTTTATTTACATATTGTTGATAGAAAAGGAGCTGAGAACCCCGTTGCAGACAACTTATCTAGGTTAGAGAATGTTCTTGATGACCCACTACCTATTGATGATAGCTTTCCTGATGAACAATTAAATATCATAAGCACTTCTCATAGCACTCCATGGTATGCTGATTATGCTAATTATATTGTTGCTAAATTTATGCCACCTAGCTTCACATACCAACAAAATAAAAAGTTTTTCTATGACTTGTGACATTACTTTTGGGATGACCCACATCTTTATAAAGAAGGAGTAGATGGTGTTATTAGACGTTGTGTACCTGAGCATGAACAGGAACAGATCCTACGCAAGTGTCACTCCGAAGCTTATGGAGGACACCACGCTGGAGAGAGAACTGCACATAAGGTATTGCAATCCGGTTTTTATTGGCCTACTCTCTTCAAGGATGCCTGTAAGTTTGTGTTGTCTTGTGATGAATGTCAAAGAATTGGTAATATTAGTAGACGTCAAGAAATGCCTATGAATTATTCACTTGTTATTGAACCATTTGATGTTTGGGGCTTTGATTATATGGGACCTTTTCCTGCCTCTAATGGATATACACATATTTTAGTTGTTGTTGATTACGTTACTAAGTGGGTAGAAGCTATTCCAACTAGTAGTGCTGATCATAACACTTCTATTAAAATGCTTAAGGAAGTTATTTTTCCGAGGTTTGGAGTCCCTAGATATTTAATGACTGATGGTGGTTCACACTTTATTCATGGTGCTTTCCATAAGATGCTTGCTAAATATGACGTTAATCATAGAATTGCATCACCATATCACCCGCAGTCTAGTGGTCAGGTAGAATTGAGCAATAGAGAGCTCAAATTAATCTTGCAAAAGACTGTCAATAGGTCTAGAAAGAATTGGTCCAAGAAACTGAATGACGCATTATGGGCCTATAGAACTGCATACAAAAATCCTATGGGTATGTCTCCGTATAAAATGGTTTATGGAAAAGCTTGTCACTTACTTCTCGAACTAGAACATAAGGCATACTGGGCTATTAAAGAGATCAACTATGATTTCAAACTTGCCGGTGAGAAGAGGTTATTTGATATTAGCTCACTTGATGAATGGAGAACCCAAGCTTATGAAAATGCCAAGTTGTTTAAAGAAAAAGTTAAAAGATGGCATGATAAAAGGATTCAAAAGCGCGAGTTTAATGTAGGTGATTATGTATTGCTATACAACTCTCGTTTAAGATTTTTTGCAGGAAAACTTCTCTCTAAATGGGAAGGTCCTTACGTTATCGAGGAGGTCTATCGTTCCGGTGCCATAAAAATCAACAACTTCGCAGGCACAAATCCGTAGGTGGTAAACGGTCAAAGGATCAAACACTATATCTCAGGTAATCCTATAAATGTTGAAACTAATATTATTGAAACCGTAACCCCGGAGGAATACATAAGGGACACTTTCCAGAATGTTCCAGACTCCAAAAAGGAATAGGTATGTGGTACGGTAAGTAAACCGACTCCAAAACAATTTTTAAGGCAATATTTCTCCGTTTTGGAATATTTAGAAAAATAGAAAAATAAGTAGCAGTCCGGGGAGGACACGAGGCCTCCACGAGGGTGGAGGGCGCGCCCCCCTACCTCGTGAGCACCTCATGTGCCCTCCGGACTCTGTTTCCTTGCACAATACGTATTTTGGTCGGTAAAAATTCATTATATATACTCCCGAAGGTTTTGACTCTCGTATCACGCAAATCTCCCATGTTCTTGTTTCGAGCTGTTTTTCTGACAGGTCTAGATCATCATGATGACCCCAAGTGCTTCCAAGGACAAGTTCTTTGAGAAGGTGATCAACCCTTACCTCGCGGAGGTGCTGCGACACCCTCAAACCATTGAGATGCGTGATGGGTTGCTGCACGTCCGCGATGTTGAGGGACCAAAGGGAACCAGAAGCGTGGAGTTGAGGCTCGAAGCAATGGAGCAACAAGTTTTCAAGTGCCAGGGGATGGTGGAGCGTGGAATCAACGCTACCCACAAGATGCTCGCGGAGTTCACCAACAACTACGAGCCGGATGCCAAGAAGACCGAGGAAGCCATCTTCAAGCTACATGAGAAGATCGAGCACCTCCAAGCCCAAATCTATGATCTGCAAAACCAAAACTGTGAGTATGAATATAGATTCAAAAGGATGAGTTTGGCTGCAGATTTGAGGATTCCAGAGACTTGATCATCCTTCTATGATGGTGAGCCTATGCCGTGGAAGGTGGACGACAAGCTTGCTTCATCAACAACACCTCCACTGGCAATAACAAGGAAGGAGACATAATCACATGGGTATGGGCACTCCCCTTGGCAGCTACCAAGCTTGGGGGAGGTGCCCTGGTATCGTATCACCATCACAACTCCTATCTTTACCGTTTTTCTTAGTTCGATCCTTTTAGTTGTATCTTGATTTAGTAGAATACAGTCATGGCATGATCTAGTTTTGAGTTTTGCTTTATGATCCTTCTTTGTAATCGAGTCCGTGAGCTATATAATAAAGATTAGTGTTGAGTCAAGGGCTTGAGTATTTTGCCATGATCTTGGGTGATTAAAAGAAAAAGAATAAAAAGAATCAAAGAGTTCATATTGATCTTATTGAAAGTAATGACTTCACATAGAAAGAGTATGATGATTAAAAGTTGTTGGGAGTTGGCAAATATAGCTTTGGTCATCGTTGCAATTAATAGGAAGTAATAAGGAAAGAGAGGTTTCACATATAGATATATTATCATTGACATCTTTTATGATAGGGAGCACTCATTAAAATATGACATGCTAAAGAGTTGATGTTGGACAAGGAAGACAACATAATGAGTTATGTTTTCTTACATCTGAGATAAAGTATGTTGTCATGGATCCTCTACCGTGTTGAGCTTGCCTTTCCCCCTCATGCTAGCCAAATTCTTAGCACCAAGTAGAAATACTACTTGTGCTTCCAAATACCCTTAAACCAGTTTTGCCATGAGAGTCCACCATATCTACCTATGGATTGAGTAAGATCCTTCAAGTAAGTTGTCATCGGTGCAAGCAATAAAAATTGCTCTCTAAATATGCATGACTTATTAGTGCAGAGAAATAAACTTTGTACGAACTTGTTGTGGACGCAATAAAAGCGATGGACTGCATAATAAAGGTCCACATACAAGGGGCAATATAAAGTGACATTCTTTTGCATTAAGATTTTGTGCATCAACCCTAAATGTGCATGACAACCTCTGCTTCCCTCTGCGAAGGGCCTATCTTTATCCTCTACCTTATGCAAGAGTCACGGTGATCTTCACCTTTCCCTTTTTATTTTTATCCTTTGGCAAGCTCAGCAAGTTGGAAAGAACATGATATATATATATATATATCTAATTGGATGTAGGGGAGCATGAATTATTATTGTTGACATTACCCTTGAGGTAAAAGGTTGTGGGGCAAAACTATAAGCCCCTATCTTTCTCTGTGTCTGACTAAAACTCCGTAACCACAAGTATTGCGTGAGTGTTAGCAATTATGAAGGACTAAGTGATAGTTGAGTATGTGGACTTGCTTTTTAAGCTCTGACATAGACTCTTTCCGATGTTATGATAAATTGCAATTGCTTCAATGACTCAGGGTATAATTTGTTGGTGCTCAATAAGGTCTCTGATTCATACTTTGGCTTTGTGAAAAGATCATCACTTGAACATGAGTAATCATATGACAAAAATCTATTTATGTTGCTGTTATGGAAATAATCATGATGCCTTCATGTCCGTATTTTATTTTTCTCGACGCCTCTACCTCTAAACATGAGGACATATTTATTGTTATCGGCTTTTCGCTTGAGGACAAGCGAGGTCTAAGCTTGGGGGAGTTGATACGTCCATTTTGCATCATGCTTTTATGACAATATTTATTGCATTATGGGCTATTATTTCACGTTATGTCACAATACTTATGGCTATTCTCTCGTATTTTACAAGGTTTACATGAAGAGGGCGAATGCCGGCAGCTGGAATTCTAGGCTGGAAAAGGAGCAAATATTGAAGGCCTATTCTGCGCAACTCCAAAAGTCCTGAAACTCCACGGAATACCTTAAACTAAATAAAGAAAAATTGTCGCCAAAGATGAAGGCCAGGGGGCCCACACCCTGCTCACGAGGGTGGGGGGCGCGCCCCCCTACCTCGTGGGCCCCCTGGTGGCTCTCCGACGCCCATCTTCTCCTATATGAAGTCTTTCGATGAGAAAAAAAATAGAAGGCAACCTTTCGGGACGAGACTCCGCCGCCACGAGGCGGAACCTTGGCGGAACCAATCTAGGGCTCCGGCAGAGCTGTTCTGCCGGGGACACTTCCCTCCGGGAGGGGGAAATCATCACCATCGTCATCACCAACGATCCTCTCATCGGGAGAGGGCAATCTCCATCAACATCTTCACCAGCACCATCTCATCTCCAAACCCTAGTTCATCTCTTGTATCCAATTCTTGTCTCCAAGTCCGGGATTAGTGCTAGTAGGTTGCTAGTAGTGTTGATTACTCCTTGTAGTTGATGCTAGTTGGTTTATTTGGTGGAAGATCATATGTTCAGATCCTTTATGCACATTATTACCCCTCTGATTATGAACATGAATATGCTTTGTGAGTAGTTACGTTTGTTCCTGAGGACAAGGGAGAAGTCTTGCTATTAGTAGTATTGTGAATTTGGTATTCGTTCGATATTTTGATGAGATGTATGTTGTCTAACCTCTAGTGGTGTTATGTGAACGTCGACTACATAACACTTCACCATTATTTGGGCCTAGAGGAAGGCATTGGGAAGTAATAAGTAGATGATGGGTTGCTAGAGTGACAGAAGCTTAAACCCTAGTTTATGCGTTGCTTCGTAAGGGGCTGATTTGGATCCATATGTTTCATGCTATGGTTAGGTTTACCTTAATACTTTTGTTGTAGTTGCGGATGCTTGCAATAGAGGTTAATCATAAGTGGGATGCTTGTTCAAGTAAGAACAACACTCAAGCACCGGTCCACCCACATATCAAATTATCAAAGTACCGAACGCGAATCATATGAGCGTGATGAAAACTAGCTTGACGATATTACCATGTGTCCTCGGGAGCGTTTTTCCTATTATAAGAGTTTGTCCAGGCTTGTCCTTTGTTACAAAAGGGATTGGGCCACCTTGCTGCAGTTTATTTACTTTTGTTACTTGTTGCTCATTACAATTTATCTTATCACAAAACTATCTGTTACCGCTTATTTCAGTACTTGCAGAGAATACCTTGCTGAAAACCGCTTATCATTTCCTTCTGCTCCTCGTTGGCTTCGACACTCTTACTTATCGAAAGGACTACGATAGATCCCCTATACTTGTGGGTCATCAGCCTGCACTTCTTCTTCTAGTTTTTATTATCTTTGCCAAAACACATTGGCGCACTCTTCATTTCTTCAAGCTCGGCGACATCAACATTTAGTTGTGTTCGGCTTGTCTCGAGCTCCTGGGACAATGCACTGTTCTTCTCCTTAAGAACCTGCGGTCATAAACGATCCTCAAATCAGTTTTTTCCACCCACTTTAAGTCTCGGGGGTAACGGACCGGTCATAAATATTACAATACAGGGGTAATGGACCGTTCGCATTCGTTCAGACACGTGGAAATCGAGGCGACGGCAGGAAGGAATCATAAAGACTGGACGTAGAAACCGATGTCGGCCTATCATCAATCCGGAATATGATGGAGAACCTGCCTTGCAAAGCCGAAGACTTGCGTCCGCATGCTACATCGTCATTGAAGGCAAGTTCAGGGGCTACTGAGGGAGTCCTGGATTCAGGGGTCCTTAGGTGTCCGACCCAGGAGTATGGGCCGGGTTGGATGGGCCGTACAAAATCAAGCTGAATATTATCCTCCGTGTCCGGATGGGACTTCTCAATACGTAGGCGGCAATATTAGAGTCCGGAAGCTTCCTTCCCTGATGAACCGACCTTGTACAAACTCTAGGCCCCTCCGGTGTGTATATAAACTGGAGGGGTTAGTCCGTAGAGGCTACCTTCTTCACCGTCATTGGAATTCTCATAGGCTCGACATCTAGGGTTTAGCCATTACGATCTCGAGGTAGATTAACTCTTGTAATCTTCATACTCATCGAATATAATCAAGCATGAGCAGGGTTTTGCCTCCCTTAAGAGGGCCCGGACTTGGGTAAACATTGTGTCCCCTGGTCTTCTGTTACCATTGATCCTTAGACGCACAGCTTGGGCCTCCTATCCGAGATCTGCCGGTTTTGACACCGACACCCCCCTCTTTCGCCGGCCTCCTCGGTGGTTAGAGGGATGAAGACCCGTCACTTCATCGGTGGTTAGAGGGTGAAGACCCGTCACTTCTACTTTCCTTAGTTTTACCAGATTCATGCTCTTTTTAGGTTTTGGCCCCCTCAGGGCATGGGGGATGTAGTCGCGGGGATGTCGTGTAGGGGCAAGGTCTCTACTAGCTCGATGACCTTTTATCCAGTAATGGCGAAGGGCCTATGGAGCTAGGTGTTGCCGGATCAATTGGGTTTTTTTTGGATCTCAGTAGTTGGTGTGTCAATCAAAAGAAATAGTTGACTCGCTCTTGATGCGACAACTTCGTTCTCTTATTTCAATCTGTTCTACAATATGACATGGTTAATCTTGGCCATACATCGGCTGGGCATCACTCCTGGAACAAATGTGTCGTCCCAAACAGTGCTTCAACGAGCAATTGACTGTCTCAAATCGATGGCCGTACGAAGGATGAGGATACTCGGCTCAAGCTCATTGATCAACTCGTCGCGCCTACTGGATGGCAAATCTGTCCGAAATCGGGTAAACATTTTAGTATGCACCACGTCAACGTTGGCGACCATGGCTGCTCCCGATATAATACTCCAAACATCACGATGTCATCTTGATTTTTTAAAGCAGGGCGCTTCACTGATGCCTCATCAACCAAGCGATGAAGCAGACACGTGGCCCCACCGCATGGTTCAGTTCATGCCTGTGGTTTGAACTGTTTAAGATCAGCAGATAGTTAGTCTATCCTAGACCTTCCGTATTAATCGTGACGCTGTGCTAATTGTCCACTGTGATGGAGCCACTTTAGTTTCTTCTTTATTTTGACCGGTACAGCAGATAATGTGTCATCCTACTACTAGCATACAAAAGCATGCGTGCATGGTCTGACTCCATTATAGCCAATCATGGTATCGTATGCATCGGTGTGATGGCAGAGATGATGCACGAGACAGCAACATTTTTGCCACCAATGCATGCATGACTATATCCTTAAAGAACTTGAACATTATTGACTAATAAATTAGGAAGCCACATGACAAACCAAACTAGTTTAGGTCAATGCCCGTAAGATAACAACATCTCGCTTAATTAGTCATGTGCGTGTGCCATGACGGTGGCTACGGATGCACGGTAACCACCAAAATTAACCAGCAACATTTTGGAATACCAGGCATGAATGCTGCTTATTCATTGAAAAAAAATGGTCCTGTTAATTAGCGATATACAAGGACACATCATTAACATTACAGGTGGGGTGACAGGTTTCGACAGGAAGGTGGCTTTAGGTTGATTGATGTATTTACTTCGTAAGGCTTTGTTGAATAATATAATAAAGATACCCTTTAATAAAGATGATTGTGTGCATCGCTTGATGCAGAGGCCAGGGCTAATCCTTCTTTTTGAAGAAAAAATTAGCGATATACAAGGAGACGAAGCTCCCATCGACAACCCTGGTAAATTATATAGTGCCACCTAAAAGAACGTGAAATCCTTTTATATTTTTTAAAGAAGGTCAAAACCTCCCGGTGTTTGCATCCTTGGATGCAGACATCCAAATATTTATAAAAGTTGATGCAAGGCAATTAACAAATAAAAGAATATGGGATACCATCAACAAATAAAAAAATATGGGATACACAACAATGGCATAATCATTACAAGACATGTCACAATTCTTCGACGCCTTCAAACAAGGCGTCTTCCGGCAACAGCAAGGGGGTCGTGATGGGAGGAGTCGGTGGCGGTTGCGGTTATGGTTTTGCCCAACTAATTAGCAACATGGGCTCATATGCAACGTTCTGAGACCACGAGGATATCACCACGGATGACATCCATTTTGTGCCGTGTTATAAGTGCTCAAGGGCGTCTATGTTATGAAATCATGTGAACTTTGGCTTGAGTTCAAGCCGGCCCAAATCAAAGAATTTGGCCGGTAGAAGGCAATGTTTTAAGAACCCCATGACTTGGTCATATGGCGGCAAATCGTTGATTATGCTAAGTACCAAAAACACCATAGGCCTATATGCAACTTTATATAAGAACCCAATGGCTTGGTCCTACGGCGGCAAAGCTTGGTGCATCAGTCCGGTCCTTGGAGCCCATGGTTGGCATGTAGCGGCAGAGCGTATGAGAAAGCAAGCACCAAGCAGCGATAGTCAAAAGCCAACATATGCACCTTTGCAGCCATCACCAACGGAGCTTATCACTTATCAGCAGCAGCTACCACTTCCTTCAATCAATCGTGTTTTGTTTTTCGTTCTCGCCACCACCACGATCGACCCAAAAAGCCCACAGCTCGCCAAAAAGCTTGGCGGCCAAAGCCCAAAGCGTCTCTATATGTTGACCTAACCACGCCGCTTTCCATCCACGCTCTTTTACTCATCACCGTCCAGGAGTGGCCAACAGCTGCGAGCGAGCAACGACGGAGGGAAAAGGACCGTGGCTGCGCACGACGCCCCGTGGCCATCGGATCCCGCCATCGACGGCCGAGGTTCGAAGTTCTGTAAACGGAGCGGCCTGTCCTTCCAAAAAGCCCCTCCGGTTGGGAGGCCTGCTTTTCTTCCCCCTCTCGGGTCGAGTCTCGACGGAATAATAATCGTGGCCTGTAAATTTGGTGTACTGTATGATACATCTGGAGAGTGCAGCCGTGTTCCAGACCGGACGTCTGGAGCGCGTGTGTGTGCGCGTGCGTACAGAGGTAGAAGCCATCATTTTTTTTTTTGTATAATATACTACACGAAATGGGCTCTAGTTACTGTCGTGTCTGTTTTGGGCTATGTTGTGCTTCAGTTCAGTGGGTGTCCGAGAACTGAAGAGTGTGCCAAATGTTAGGCTGGCTCTTGTTGAAAAGAATATTAGGCTGGCTGGCTGGCCGGGCAGTTCATGGGCACATGAAGACTGCATTTTTGCAACGTGTGCAAGTGGATGGGGTAGTGAATTGCTGGAGTTGGGATGAGGACAAGGGCAGGTATAGATCTCCATGTCTGGGGGATTTTCGGGCCCTGGATCTGTGGCCTGAGCAAAGCTGCTAGTTTAAGATGGTCAACCAGAGAGCGTGGTCGCCTGCGACTGACCGTTTGCCGTTTCAGCCGGAAAAAGAAATTGGAAAGAAGAAGAAGGCATCCATAACATGGGACGTCGCTGGGCTAATAGAGCAAAGAAGGTTAAGTGAATGAAGCAGCAGATACCCAAGCCCAAATGGCATCTGTTTGGGCTTCCTGGGAGCGGCTTTTAGGAAGATTGTACGACTTTTGCTCAAAAAAGAAAGGAAGCTTGTATGACTCGTTCAGATCGGTTTTCGAGGCCTCCGGGTAGTTTTTCATTTTATGTGTGTTTCCTTTGTTCGTATTTATCGGGTTTTATTTTGGTTCTCGGGTTTCTATGTTTCTTTTCCCACTTTCTTTGTTCTTTGGTCTTTTCCATTTTTTTAAATGCATGTCTATTCTTTCAATATACATTGTACATTTTTGTATACACCTGGAACATTTGTTTGATACACGTTGAAAATTTTCAAACAAATGTTCTGAACATTTTGGAACACATGTTAAACATTTTTCAAATACTCGTCGAACATTTCTTAAATGATACAAACCATTTTTATATACTACGAAAACATTTCTACATGTGTAAATATATTTGTCAATATATGTCTACTTTTTAAATACACATTATACATTTTTCATATACATATGAATCATTATTTTGATACACATTGGACATTTTCAAATACATGTTTTAAACTTTTTATTACATGTTAAACATTTTAAAATACATGTTGAAAATAATTTTACATGAAACCTTTTTTAAAACTACATGAACATTTTTTTTACGTTCTATAAACATTTTCGTAAAATGTCACGAACATATTTTTTAACACATGAACACTTTTCTAGAGTGTCACGCACTCCCTTCGGCCCTTTTTACTCCGCATATAAGATTTGTATGAAGCAAAACTTCATGAAGTTTGACCATATTTATATGAGAAAATATAAAGATCTATAATACTGAAGTTATACTATATGAAAATTAAATTCATGATGCATCTAATGATATAAACTTCATATTGCGAATGTTGATATCTTTTTCAGTAAAGTTGGTCAAACTTTACGAAGTTGAATTTAGTCAAATCTTATATGTGGTGTAAAACGGACTGGAGAACGGTAAGAAACATATTTTTACGTTATATAAACTATTTTTAAATGCCACCATCCTTTTTCTAAAACTTGTGAACATTTTGTAGATATCATGGACATTTTTTTGAATGCTATAAACACCTTTTAGAAGTTGCAAGGGAAAAAAATTAGACTGCGTTAATATCCTATATATGCCTAGGAAGTTCATCCTCAGTATCATATTTATCTTAAAGTGCAACCTATCCACCTCATCGAATTTGTCCCACACGTGCCACCTCCCATTTAATTGCACATCTAAGCTATGCACATCATCGAGGGCATGCAATTAATCAACTTTCCACGTTCCACTTTATACCACGCGCAAGCCATCCACATGATCAAAGATCATGAAAGCCCTCCACATCATTAATTTTTATTTTTATTTTTCAACATTACATAATTGAACTTGAATTTCATATGACAATATAGCGTGCATCCACTCTCCATTTACCTCTAGGTTGAATATGGTGCGGGACTATTCTCATAAGTTCTAATTTTATTTTGGTAAGTTCATTGCTAAAAAAAACTGCAGCAACACGCGGGGTGTTATCTAGTCTTTCTAACACGTAGTGAATGTTCTTAATATGTTTCAGTTAAATAAAAATAGTGCATGTGCGTTGCAACGGGATATAAATATTCTAGTATGTTAGCTTGTCATTACCTTTTCATATTAATGTGGTTGTGTAAATAACTATTTAGTAAATCATGTTCCACATTAATATGTTTATCTGGTGCACTTGTGCTTGTGGTGCTACCGGTGCACCGTATTCATGTTGCGCATTTTAAAATGATCAAAAAAATTGAGTTTTTAGGACATTCACACAACATTAATGTAGATTGTCATAAAATTTCAAGTCAAATTCGAAACATAGCTCGGTAAATAAAAATGAAAAATCCAACACTGGATAGTACATAACATAAGTTGGGCTTTAGGTTTAGCCCATTAATATCAAATTTATCATTTTTGTATCTCAAGAAATATTTCAAATTTTGCTACAAATTTTTGTCACAACATACATTGATGTAGTGTCGATGTGCTAGATTTTTTCTTTAGATTTATAAAAATGTTCTATTGCATCCAGTGCACCGGTATCATCCGAGTGTGGGTGCACCGGTACACCGGATACGTTCCCAAAGGCTGATAAGTAATTAAAGTTGAATTAGTTTAGAAGGTAAGTAAATTAAGGTGATTGAAACATAATGTAAATATCCTAGTATGTTAGCCTGTGATTACATGACCTTATTAATGCGATTGTGTAAATAATGTTTATCAAATCGGTTTGTGATTCACCTTATAGTTTGATGAGAAGTTTGGTAAGTAAACTAAAGTGAAATTGGTTCAGAAGGTAAGTAAATTAGGGTGATTGAGATGAAAGGGTGGTGGGAAGAAAAGTGAAAGATGGAACCTTATATTCTTTTTATGTATCAGAGGTTAAGTTTTGAAATATGTGTATTTAGAATATTTAAAAAGATAAACAAATGTAAAAAAAGAAAAGCGAATGAATGAAGAAGCCGAGAAGAAAAACGAACGAACATACATGAAACTACTTCGGCCGCCCCTAGAGCCGACACCTCCTTCAATCTCGCACAGAGCGAAACAAAGCCGCTCTCGGTGTGCTCTTGCACAGCTAGACAAACAGAGAGTGTCGGTACATATTGGGCTCAGTGGCGGAGCTTGCACCAAAAAGTTGGGTGGGCTAGGCTATAAGGATTGCTGCTAGATGGTATTTTGTGACCCATGGGCCGGCTATAATAGGAAATTTCAAAAAGAACGAGTACTTAAGCAATTCAACTCCATACGCTGATTTTGATTGACTTTATGACACTTATTGATGAAGTTGTTTGGATGGATGAATATTTGAAGTGGTTGAGGTTATGCCAAAATTTATTCGTGATACTTAAATTGTGGAGCTCCAGCCTTAGGCTGGCATTATGTCCTGTTGCTATATGTCGAGATAATTCGTGTAACTGCAACTACGTCACAAAGTTGGTGGTTGTATGGTAAATGATTGACCTTCCCTAAGGGAGTGTGTAAGTGGTAAATAAAATCACTAATCGTTGAACTCGAAAGAGACAACCATTCTTGATCCATAGTGCATGAAATTAAGCTAAGACGGAACCCAATTGCATATAGTGAATTTTGGCATAACCCCATCACCAAGAGTTGAAATCCCGAAGAACAATAATTAAGTGTAACGCCCCGAGACCGACGTTCCAGAAGACTTCCAGCTACTCCGAGTTTCGTCGTGTGATTTGTTTTATTTGTTGCATTCATCCTTGCATCATGTGCATTGCATCATGTCATCATGCCATCATATCATTAATTTTTTTTAAACCTCAACTAAATAAATTGTATGGATTTTTCGATCCATTTAAATCGAGGGACTCACATGGTGACTTCTCTTTATAACATATCCTCCAATATTAGGGAGCTATATTAAATATTCCACTATTTTGGAATCACCAAAACACACTTACAAAATAATTTCGTTCCTTTTCTGCTTCAAGTTTGGTCTCCAACCTTGCCAATATTTATTTCATCATTTTCCGGAGCTCCACCAAAAATCCGAACATTTTTGGACCTTCCCAAACCCTCACTTCCTAATCAAATCATTTGAATTTAAATCAAATGAGTTTGAATTTAATCTTTCAATCATGGCCTTTCTATTTTTCTTGGATCAAACTCATTTTTGTGAGTCCAAGGAAATTATCCCCTTGCGCATTTTCTTTTCCTAACCCTCTCTTTCTTTTTCTTCTCTCTAATATTTTTCTGTTAAAAGGAAATAGGAGAGAGAGAAGAGAAGCCCAGCCGGCCTCTTGGGCCTGTCTAACCAGGCTGGCCCACTAAACCTCCAAGGCCCAGCCGCCCCCACCTTTCCCCGTAACCCTAGCCCGCACCGCAGCGCTCTCTCCCTCGCGCCGTCATCTCTCTTTCCCTCGATCTCTCCCTCCTGCACCCTAGCCAGCCTCGATCCCCAACACCCCCTCCTCTCGATTCACTTGCGCCGCCAGCACCCACGCACCTCTCCTCGATGTCCTCTTTCCCCTCCTGTGCGCCTCCACCTCGCTTTTCCTTCTCCCCCGCGTCGCCATCGCCTCCCTCCGCCGCTTCGCCACCAACCGCTGCTGCAGCCTTCCCTCCGCCGGCCTCGGCCTCCCTCGGACCTGACCACCCCGTTGCCGGCCTCGCTCCTCCTCGCCCTGCGTGCCCGCCGCCGCCGCCGGCAGCAGCAGCTGCTGCTGCACACTCTCGCCGACGCCGCGAACCATCTAAGCTCGCGCCCCCTCGTCGGCCTCCTCGAGCACCGGCCGCGCCGCGCGCCCAACCTTCCTCCATCGCCGTCTCTCCTGCTCTGCTCCTGCCCCGCCGGTCGCCTCTGCCTCGACCCCGCGCCCGGCCTTCCGCGACCACGCCTCTCCGTCACCGCTCCGTGCACCCCGGCCATCCTCCTGCGCCAAGTCCCGCCTGCCGGAGTCCCTGCGTCGCCCGCCGTCGTCCTTCGCCGTCGCGTCGGGCTCCTGGACCTCCGCTGCGAGCCCCATCGCCGCCTGTTCTGGCCGTCCCTGCTTCGGACCCCGACGAGCTGGCTGCCCAGTTGGTCTTGCTGCCTTTGTCGTGGCCAGGTCAAGTCAGACACCCGGAGACCATCGTTGATTTTCGCCAAGTACCGGGACGTCAGGACCCGTCAAGTTCATCTTCGAACCGTCTACGACTACGCGGACTCGCCAAGTACCACTCCGAACCATGTACGACGACCGTCACCGAAGAACCGTGTAACGTGAACGCGAACGTCTACTTCCACGACCGTCGCGAGAACGTCTACTTCCGCTACGGCCGAGTACAACTACTTCCGACGACGTCCCGTGAACAACTACTTCCTCTACGAAACTCGAACCGCTCCGAAAACGCACGCTTCGAAGGTATAACCCCGAGATGACCGATCGTGACCGAATGCATGTGTTGAATGAGATGCATCGTTTGCTCCGTGATCGAATCGTCCTTGCGATGCCCCTCTTTTGCCGTGCCACCGTCCCGTGGGAACCCGGTAGTCGGGATCACCCCACCATCTTGCATGACTCGCTCACTTCCTTTTGCACCGGTATCTCTGTAAGCTACCGGAACTGATATGTTGCCGTGGCATCATTTTCCGTTTCATCGCCGTGGCACCCTTTTTGTTCCGCCATGACAACTAAATGCTTCATAACATGCTCATGTCAACATTTTCATAAAATTGCATAAAACTTGTATATGTCATCCGCATCATGATAACAACATTTAAAATGTTTAAACTTGTTGTTGCATTAAATTGCTAAATGCATATGGGGATTTACCGGATTTGTTGTTTTTATATCCGGCCCCATTTAAATTGTTTAGATGGTGTAGTTTAATTATGTTTCACCTCTTGCCATGTTTAACAACAGTTAATATTGTTGGATAGCATAACCGAGAGAGAACTAAATAATTGATGTGGTGTTTCGTCAATATGCAACTCCGTTGCATATTGAGCTCCACTTAATTTGTAAGATAGTTTGTTGCTTTTTGCCATGCCATGCCTCTTTAAACCGGACATGCATCATACTTGGTTGTGCATCATGCCATGTTTGTGCTTGTTGGTTTACTATGTTGTTTGTTTCTTTCCGGGTTGCTTCTCTCGTTAGCTTCGGTTTCGTTCCGGAGTTGTGAGGATTCGTTCGACTTCGACCGATTGTCTTCTTCTTGGACTCGTTCTTCTTCCTAGCGGGATCTCAGGCAAGATGATCATACCCTCGAAATCACTACTATCTTTGCTATGCTAGTTTGCTCGCTCTTGCTATGCCAATGCTACGATGCCTACCATTTGCTTGTCAGCCTCCCAAATTGCCATGTCAAACCTCTAACCCACCATGTCCTAGCAAACCGTTGATTGGCTATGTTACCGCTTTGCTCAGCCCCTCTTATAGCATTGTTAGTTGCAGGTGAAGATTGAAGTTTGTTCCTTGTTGGAACATGGAGATGTTGTTCCTTGATGGAACATGTTTACTTGTTGGGATATCACAATATATCTTACTTAATTAATGCATCTATATACTTGGTAAAGGGTGGAAGGCTCGGCCTTATGCCTGGTGTTTTGTTCCACTCTTGCCGCCCTAGTTTCCGTCATATCGGTGTTATGTTCCCGGATTTTGCGTCCCTTACGCGGTTGGGCTATAATGGGAACCCCTTGACAGTTCGCCTTAAGTAAAGCTTCTCCAGCAATGCCCAACATTGGTTTTACCATTTGCCACCTAGCCTTTTCTTTCCCTTGGGTTCTGCAGACTCAAGGGTCATCATTTTTTTAACCCCCCCGGGCCAGTGCTCCTCTGAGTGTTGGTCCGAACTAGAGTCCTGTGCAGCGCCCCCTCGGGGAAACTCGAGGTTTGGTTTTAGTTGTACGGAGCGCTCATCTGAGTGTGCCCTGAGAAAGAGATATGTGCAGCTCCTATCGGGATTTGTCGGCACATTCGGGCGGTGTTGCTGGTCTAGTTTTACCCTGTCGAAATGTCTTGTTGTACCGGGATACCGAGTCTGATCGGAATGTCTCGGGTGGAGGTCTATTCCTTCGTTGACCGTGAGAGCTTGTGATGGGCTAAGTTGGGACACCCCTGCAGGGATTTGAACTTTCGAAAGCCGTGCCCGCGGTTATGGGCAGATGGGAATTTGTTAACGTCCGGTTATAGAAAACCCGAAGTTGACCTTAATTAAAATACATCAACCGTGTGTGTAACCGTGATGGTCTCTTTCCGGCGGAGTCCGGGAAGTGAACACGGTGTTGGAGTTATGCTTGACGTAGGTAGTCCAGGATCACTTCTTGATCTTACCTTTATCGACCGTGCTTTGCCTTCTCTTCTCGCTCTCATTTGCGTATGTTAGCCACCATATATGCTAGTCGCTTGCTGCAGCTCCACCTCATACCTTTACCTTACCCATAAGCTTAAATAGTCTTGATCTCGCGGGTGCGAGATTGCTGAGTCCCCGTGGCTCACAGATACTTCCAAAAACCAGTTTGCAGGTGACTAAGTTACCGAGCAGGTGACGCAACCAAGCTCAAGGAGGAGCTCGATGAAGATCTTGCCCTTTGTGTTGTTTCGTTCTAGTTGATCAGTAGTGGAGCCCAGTTGGGGTCGATCGGGGACCTTTGTCGCATTTGGGGTTCTTCTTTTATTTTGGCTCCGTAGTCGGGCCCTGATTGTATTTGGTTGATGTAATGCTTTATTCATGTAATTGTGTGAAGTGGCGATTGTAAGCCAACTATGTATCTCTTTCCCTTATGTATTACATGGGTTGTGTGAAGATTACCTCACTTGCGACATTGCTTTCAATGCGGTTATGCCTCTAAGTCGTGCTTCGACACGTGGGAGATATAGCCGCATCGAGGGCGTTACATTAAGAGAAGTGTCTGAGAGCCATGACTAGGAGGCATTAGTGGGTGTTAAAGAAAAACTTGAGTACTTTGCCATCTTTGATCTCCAAACCTTCTAAATGCATTTTGATGATTGAACTTAAGTTGAATATCCATCTAATCGATGAACACCTTCATTTGCCTAAGCACTTGGTTAGCGAGGAAAATTTTGCTTTGAGAAGTTATTAAAAAAATAGAAAAGGAGGAAGACCATCGGCGCCTGCATCTGGGTGATGCATGCAGCCACTTTATTAATTATTCATGAAAGACCTTACAAATAAATACAATAGTAAGCCTGAAGCCACCGTCTAGGCAACATTTGTCGCTACTCCTATCCATTTGATAAAGGGATGCTGATAGTCCGGGCCTAATACCACAGACCTCGTAGCCAAGCCTAACATTTAGGACCTAAGCCCCCAACCTAGCCACTTGCTGGGTCTGGGGCACACACTGGTCCGGCGTGCTCTCAGAGGTCGCCGCAACCAACTGCCACCGCTCCATCTTCAGAGCTACACCGATGCATCAACCTTGCTCGGTCTAGCTGTCATCGACGCCACCATGACGCCCTACGGCACCACCTCCCTGCGCGCAAACAGCTGAGCACGTCGATGTCGCCACTGATACACCTCAGCACCATGCTGCCAAGTACCACGAGTCGACACAGCTTGAAGTCTTTGGAAGATCTGTCGTGCGTAGCACCTGCCGACCAGGCATGACAAAGCGTAGCACCTGTCAGTCAGGCATGACTTGACATCTCCATTGAATCTCCATGCAAGACGAAGCCGCTCCACCTCCTGCCTCTGACTTCTAGCACAGCTCCACAAATGATGCTCCCAAGAGAGAAACGACACCGCAGTGCCGCCATCGTCCGATCTGGAACACCAGATCCTAGGGTTTCCCCCAGAGCAGCACAAGTGGGTCGACAGTAGTTACACGATGATGCCTCCATCAAGGTAACGACATAGAATGCCACCATCGCCTGTCGCCGTCTCGGTTTCACTGGCAACCATGTCACCCCAACTCGCAACAGAGACTAGATGATAGATCTTGAGATCCGATCACCAAGCCTCTGGTTGGCCACCTCCAACGAAGAAGATGACCACCACCACCGGCCAACGAGACAACGCGAGACGAAGTAGGGCACTGCTAGCGTGCGTCCTGGCCAGCACCACCGGTGCTAGGCCCCTCCGGGACCACGCCCCATGCCCGAGGGCAGCGGCAAGCACAACCACAACGAGGAAGCAGACCCGAAGCCTAGATCCGGCCCACCCACACGCCGCCAAGTTGCCACCACCAAGCGTCGTTTAGGGAGAAGTTAATGTGATAAACTCTAGACAATTCAGCCAAGTAGGCATTTTTGCCAGTGATTTGTGCATCTCCATAAACCACTGTTAGATTCTAGTCAAATTTGCTTTTTTTATCAAACACCAGAATTCTAATAAAATATATTCCAATCTCCACATTAACAATGTCAAAGTTATCACAATTAATCCCAACAAGAATTCCCCCAGATCTCCCCCTTGGTTGGGACCAATTCCGATCAAAATTTCTCCCCCCACACAAATTGTGCAGCTTTGTCTTAGAAAAATTAGCTTTAGTAGTTTACTGGATGCCAATAAAATCCAGTTTCCTGTTACTGATGATCTCCCTAATATTTTTTTTTGTTATCCTAACTAATTCCCCTAACATTCCAGAACATCCCAATCATTTTATTTTGTTTTTATATGTTTTCTTTTTCCCACCAATCACAGCAGCTGTCTTCCCATAGGAGAATCCTGGTGAGTTCAAGCTATTCTTCTTTGTCTTAGTAAATAAACTTTTGAGATGTGAGAAGTGATCAATCTCTATCTCAGCATCAGAGTGATCTTCATCAGAATAGAGTTCTTTGAGATCAGCATCTCCAGTATCTATGTGTAAGTGCATCTAGTGCCCCTTAGTGATTTTGGTGTATTGAAGACTTATAGGTTAAGGGACTAATATGTTTGTGAGTGTACACATGCTCTATAAGTCAATGAGGAGTTTGATATTTACAGTGAAAGTCGACCCATAAAAATGAATGTCTTCAGATGAAGACCTTGGTTCTCCTGAAGACTCTAAAAGTGAAGAAATTGGTGTGACCGTGAAGACTTCCATAATCATGCAAGGAATCTGAAGCGTGAAGACTTTTGTTTTCGTAGTTTCATTTTCTTCCTGTTGAGTCATAGGAAACACCGTACTATTAAAGGGGGTCAAAGTAATACTAAGGAAACATATTTCCAAGTGATGCTCATCTCAAAATCCTACACCTACCCAATCCTTTGAGTGAAGCCATTGGAAATCTCTTTTCAGTTCAGTCAATTTCTTCAGTGACAGAGACGAAGATCTTCTAGTCTTTGACGAATTTATTCTGACTGAGGAGTTAGGAATTCGCCAGTGCGGATTGCCTACACAGTGAGGAACATGATAGCCTTGAGGAATTCAAACCTCAAAGTATCCGACCGTTGCTGAGACGCGCGCTAGCCGTTCCAAAATATCTACCACCTAACGGTCATATCATTGAAGGGCATTTATGTCTTATCATTTCGGGCTGCTCCCTAGGCTTTAAATAGCCGCCCCCTACAACCACTAGCTGGTTGGCTGCTCCGAGAGAAACTGACACTTGTCAATTGAGAGCGTCCCATCCTCCAAGGACTTTGAGCAAAAATCATCAAGTGAGAAAAACCCAAATCCCAAACCCAAACCTACAAACCCCAAAGTGATTGAGCATCACCGAAGAGATTGTTCCTGTGTGGAACCGACGCTTGTTACCTTTGAGGACTGTGTATCCTCCAGATGGTTAGGCGTCATGGTCTGAGTATCCAAGAGGAATTGTGGATTGCCGAGTGACCTAGCCTGTGAAGGTTTGGAAGTCACCTGTGAAGACTTACCACTACTGTTGGGCGAGATTTGCGTGATCTTAGCTCAAGGAGAATACAGTGAGGACTGTGTGTCCTTGAGTTTAAATACTCAGCCGCTCCAACCAGACGTACAACTATTACAACAGTTGGAATTGGTCGAACAAATCATTGTCTTCACCAAGCCAACTGGTTCTATTTCCTCAACCCTTTCATTTCCTCAATTATGTGTTGATGTACCTGATCATTACTGCTTGAAGATATTGACTGAAGACTTTCTCTATTTCCTCAATCCTAATTCTTCAGTCTGTTTGTCTTCATCCTGCTTATCCTATGTTTACGCTTTCTGTACTCAATGCTTGTCTTTCATTTCATCATGATGACTATGTTGTTACTCTGTTTTGCTTATACCTGAGTACTTATTCTGCTGCAAGTAGTTCTTCGCTTAGGAATTTCCTCACCTTGAAATTCCTCAGTAAAGTTTTATTAAAAATTGCCTATTCACCCCCCTCTAGTCGACGTAAGGCACTTTCAATTGGTATCAGAGCCAGGTACTCCCTTGTTCTGTGTGATTTTTGTTTAACCGCCTGGAGTTTTAGTTATGTCGACTACAAGTATGATCAAGGTCTCGGCTGGGTGTCGTACCTTTGACGGGACGGACTACCCCTACTGGAAGAACAAAGATGATGACTCAGACGATTCAAAGAAGAAGAAGAAATAGAAGAAGAAGAAGACTACCCCTACTGGAAAAGGAATCAAAGAAGAAGAAGTACAAAGATGATGACTCTGACGATTCAAAGATGAAGAAGAAATCCTCAAAGTCTTCATCATCAAAATCCTCAAAGTCTTCATATCACAAGAAGAGCAACTCCAAGAAGGCCCGTGCATTCATTGGCAAGGAAATGGACTCTGAAGCGGAATCTGAGGATAATGTGGAAGACGAGGAATCTGACTCTGGTGTGGCTAGCCTAGCCCTCGCTACTACATACGTCAGCAAGTCCATCTTCAACACTGAAGAAAATGACTTCTCTGACTCTGCTAACAAGGGCATCGATGACTATGCTCCCACCTATTGCTTCATGGCAAAAGGCGCCAAGGATGAACAACCCAAAGCTACTGAGTGGGTCCTCGACAGTGGATGTACAAATCACATGACTAGTGACAGAAGCTTGCTGATGGACATTAATTTATCACCATCTCATCTGAAGCATATCACCTACGCTGACAAAGGCAAAAGCAAGGTATTGGGTCTAGGTAAGGTTGCAATCTCAAAGGATAAACACATGGACAAAGTCATGCTTGTTGAGTCCTTAGGATTCAATCTTATGTCAGTCTCGATGCTTTGTGATCTTGATATGGTTGTTGTCTTCAGCAAATTTCGCTGCCTTATGCTAATGGAATCTGACAACTCCAAAGTCTTTGAAGGCTTTAGGAAAGGAGACTTGTATATTGTTGATTTCTCTGCAGGACCATAGCCTGCCACATGTCTACTCGCAAAGGCTTCAGAATGCTGGTTATGGCATCGACGACTTGGTCATGCTGGGATGAGGAACTTGCATACTCTCGCGAAGAAGAAGCACGTCATTGGCATCGAGGGTGTAAAATTCCTCAAAGATCATCTTTGTGGGGCTTGTGAGGCTGGAAAGATCACCAGAGCCAAACATCCCGCGAAGACTATCATGACCACTTCTCGTCCCTTTGAATTATTTCATATGGATCTGTTTGGCCCTACTCATTATGCCACGTTTACTAGTTCTGCATCATTATATGGCTTTGTCATAGTTGATGACTATTCTCGTTACACATGGGTGCATATCATCACTTACAAAAATGAAGTGCAGGAAGTCTTCACATGGTTTTCCTCAAGGGCCTCCACAAATTTCGATGTGAAGATCAAGCATATCAGGAGCGATAATGGAACCGAGTTCAAGAACACTGGCCTCGATGAATATCTCGATATGCTTGGTATTACTCACGAATTTTCTGCTCCTTATACTCCTCAGCAGAATGGCGTCGTGGAGCGCAAGAACAGGACTCTTGTTGAGATGGCTCGCACTATGCTTGATGAATACAAGACAACTGAGCGCTTCTGGCATGAAGCAATTGATACTGCGTGCCACATCATCAACAGAGTATATCTTCACAAATTCTTCAAAAAGACCTCATACGAACTCCTCACTGACAAGAAACCTAATGTAAGTTATTTCAAAGTCTTCGGTGCTAAATGATGGATTAGAGATCCTCACCATCACTCTAAATTTGCACCGAAAGCACATGAGGGTTTTATGCTTGGTTACGGAAAGGACTCGCACACCTACAGAGTCTTCAACATCGTTCACCACAAGGTTGTTGAAACTGTAGATGTGCGGTTTGATGAAACTAATGGCTCGCAAAGAGAGCACCTACCTCCTGTGCTAGATGAAATGTCACCTGAGGAATCCATCAAGTTCAAAGCTACTGAGGATGTCATCCCTACCAAAGAAATTGCTGAAGAAATCATTCCTGATCGCGAAGAAAATCATGCTGGTGCTGCTGAAGAAACTGGTCCTGAAGAAACTGCTAGGCCTAAGCAAAGTCATCAACCCGTACATCCTCGCATTGCAAATGAAGTGCAAGTCGAGAAGATCATCGATGACACTCGTGCACCAGGTCCCCTCACGCGCTCAAAAGCATCTCATTTATCTAACTTTTGTGGGCATTTTGCATTTGTCTCTATCACAGAGCCCACTAAAGTAGATGAAGCATTCATGGAATCAGAGTGGATTCAAGCCATGCAAGATGAATTGCATCAATTCGAATTCAACAATGTGTGGGAGCTTGTCAAACGACCAGACCCATGCAAGCACAACATCATCGGTACCAAATGGATCTACCGCAACAAACAAGACGAAAATGGCCTCGTGGTGAGGAATAAGGCTCGTCTTATAGCTCAAGGCTACACACAGGTTGAAGGAATTGGTTTCGATGAAACTTTTGCACCTGTTGCTAGACTTGAGGCTATTCGCGTATTGCTTGCTTATGCTAACCATCATAATATCATCTTACAACAAATGGATGTGAAAAGTGCATTCCTCAATGGTAAGCTTGAGGAACAAGTATATGTTGCCCAACCACCAGGTTTTGAGGATCCAAAATTTCTAGATCACGTCTACAGACTCAACAAGGCCCTCTATGGCCTCAAGCAAGCACCTCGGGCGTGGTATGACACACTGAAGGAATTCCTCATGAATAAAGGCTTCAAACCCGGTTCACTTGACCCAACTCTTTTCACCAAATCATATGATGATGAATTATTCGTGTGCCAAATATATATTGATGATATTATCTTTGGCTGTACTAACCAACGTTACAGTGATGAATTTGCCTATATAATGAGTGAAGAATATCAAATGTCTATGATGGGAGAATTGAAATTATTCTTAGGTCTTCAGATTTGTCAACAATACAATGGCATATTCATATCTCAGGAGAAATACCTCAAGGATGTGTTGAGGAAATTCGGCATGCAAGACTGCAAAGGCGTCAAAATTCCTATGCCCACAAATGGCCATCTATGCACTAATGAAAATGGTAAAGACTTCGATCAAAAGGTATATCGTTCCATGATTGGCTCTTTATTGTACCTATGTGCATCTGGGTCGAATATTATGCTTAGTGTTTGCATGTGTGCCCGATTTCAAGCTACACCAAAGGAATCACACCATAAGGCTGTGAAGCATATTCTTTGATATATAGCTCACACACCAACACTTGGATTATGATATCCCAAGGGCTCTTCCTTTGATCTCATTGGATATTCACACTCTGACTATGCTGGTGATCGGGTGGACCGCAAGTCAACATCAGGCACATGTCATTTCCTCGGACGATCCTTGGTATGTTCGTTCTCTAAGAAGTAGAACTGCATATCACTCTCCATTGCAGAAGCTGAGTACATTGCTGCTGGATCTTGCTGTGCTTAATTACTATGGATGAAGCAAACACTCAAGGACTATGGCATCAACATTAAGAATGTGCCTCTCTACTGTGACAATGAGAGCGCTATCAAGATTGCTCATAACTCAGTTTAGCACTCGAAGACAAAGCACATCCAGATTTGTCACCATTTTCTTCGTGATCATGTGTTGAAGGGCGACATCTCCATCGACCACGCAAGCACTGAAGACCAGCTGGCCGATATCTTCACTAAGCCCTTGGATGAGAAGAGATTTAGCAAGTTGCGGTGTGAGCTAAATATCCTAGAATCTTCGAATGTTCTTTGAAAAGACACACATCCTAACACTTATGCTGACTTGATAACTTAGATGTGCAACACATGAAGTAAGTTCTTCTTCAATCAATGAATACTAACCCTCTAAGTGTGAAGAAATTAATGAAGAAATTGATTCTCAGAACCCTACGAGAATTGTACACGGTGTCTGAAATCAACTTTCTTATGGGTTACGCCACCAACCAAAGTTGAAAATCTTCAATTTGAGTTTTTCTTCATTTTTGAAATTCCTCAGTTTTTCAAATTCTTCAACTTTGCATTGTCTTCACTCTTTCCGTCGTTGTTCTTCATTTGACTATATACTGAGTTAGCTATGAGTTTATGTCCTCTACAACATTCACTTATAGCTAATTCTTCAAGTTGACTTTTTCTGCTAAGTGAATGTGATCACACCCTTCCCCCTCAATGCTAAACTCAACCCAATCTGTTCACAAATTCTTCATGTGCGTTCTATTTGAAACTCATTCAAATTCTTCACTATGTCCTTGTCAGCTGAAGAAATTGTGAACGAAACTTTAAAATATTCTTATATGAAATTTTTGGCTTTTGCTGCTCAACCGTTACGCATTCCACGGTATAATTTTTTTTATTCACCCACGATATCCACTTCACAGTATGTGGGTGACACATGTCGCGCGAATGAGAAGGGTCAGGGGCACGTTCATCCAAATTCTTCGGGCGAACAGTTATTCATCTCCGCTATAAATACCCCTTCCCCTTCCTCATTTCACTTTTACTCCGCTCGAACTCACTCCCTCGCTCGAGCTTCTCAAACCCTAGCGCCGCCGCTAACTCCATCATCGCCGGTAAGGAAGAGCTTCATTGCCTCGACCTCGTCGCCGTCGTACTCGCGCCAACCTTGGAAATCTTCCCTCTGCCGCCGCCGTAGACGTCTTCCTCCGCCAAGTTAGGTCGTGGAAGATCCGAGCCGATGAACTTCCAAATCTACACTTCTAGTTTGTTGTGTTCTTTGTCAAGGGTAATTAAAAGTTACTTTTACCACATTTATTCTACTGATGATTTTCATCAAATCCTCAAAAGGTGTTTATTCTTCAATCTCCACACTCTAAACACCTAGCACAAATCTTCAGTTCTTGATCTGTTTCTCTAAGTGACGTTTTTCTTCATGATTCCTCAATTGTGTGAATCTCACGATCCTCACAACTCTGGAACCAAAGACAAAGAAAGCTTAGTGAAATTCTTCAAGACACATCGGGTCAATTTCCTCAAACTTCATCAAATTTTACAAAACCTTCTGAGAACGCATATGACCTCTCCAAATTCTTCGCACCTATACTCTGTTCACAGGTACTCATGTCAGCTGCTGAATCACTAGGTTCTCATCAACTTAACTCATTTGCAGCATTCCTTGAAGAAAAGTTGCATACTTCTTTAGAGAACTCAATTGTGAAAATTCCTCAGCTGAAGAAAATGGCTAATGGTAAACGTCCTCAGAAAGGAGGAAAGAAGCTTGAAGTAAACACTGCCTTTGAGATCCCTGCGGATATCTATGCAGGGTACTGCACGCCTGATGAGGCAAAACATGGCAAGGAAACGAAGACTAAGCGCAAAGTGCGCATTCAGAGGATCGAAAGGAGATGGGCTAGAGAGTGGAGGGAGTACAGATATGCTACTCCCAAGTACATGAAGAAATTCCTCTCAATCCTCCGTGCTCAAGACCTCCTCTGGCACCTGGCCAGCTAGCTGATCCAACAAGCCTTAAACATGGTGAGGATTATGCTGATGAATGGGCCAGGCGGCAAGCAAAGTTGGCCAAGCAGGCCAAAGAAGCAGTGAAGAAATTCAATGAAGATTCTGCTGCTGCCGCTGCCACTGCTGAAGCTTCTTCAAGTAAGAAGGCCATGCCTAAGAAGCCATCAAAGAAACCACCAAGTTCTTCTGCCATACCCTCACGGCCAATTTCCTCAGTGCCACCGAGGCAAATTCCTCAAGTTGCCCCAGTTCCTCAAGCTGGACAAATTCCTCGGGCTTCAAAACCCTCAACTCCTCCGGAAAAGTCCTCAGCACCCGTGCATCTCGCCACGTGCCAACGGACTACAGGCATATCTATTGCCTCAGGAGCTTCAGCGAGTTCTTCAGCTCACCCTTCATCAACAGGTCCCACTCTACTAAAGACCAAGGCCACTGCTGGACGAGGCACTAGACCAAGTCCTCACAAGAAGCAGGTGGTCTTTCAAACACCTTCTGATGATGAAGCCGATGATGATGAATTAGCTGATATCATCATGGACAGACAGCAGCGGGCCACTAGAGCCAAAGGGAGTGTTGTGCCCCTTCTAATCGATTCGAAGAAAATGCTCGATTTCATCAACCTATGGCACAAGGATCCAAATGCTCCAATGCGAGAGTTGGGCCTCACTCCTGGGCAAAGTCACGTTTTGACTGTGTTCATCACTGAAGAAAAATGGTAGTTTGACCAAGCCAGGTCAATCAGGAAAGTGCAGTACAAGAAGAAGTGCTACTTAAAGGACAATGTCCCCAGTCTTTCGCCTAAGCAGCTCGTTGCACCAGAAGCTGAAATCAAGAAGCTCAGTGAAGATTTTGAAGCCTACAAGGCTGACTGGAAGGGCGCCAAGGTCAGATTCGTCAAGCTGACGAAGACATTCACTTCAAGTGCAGTTGCTCCTGTGCACACTGAAATCACTCCAGCTGAAGCATCTGCCCAAGCCACTGAAGGAATTGCCAACACCGCTGATGAATTTTAGGTTGCTGATGAAACTGGAAGCACCAGGGCTGCTGAAGAAATTCCAGCCTCTGAAGAAACTGCCAGGGCAACCACTAGTGTTGCGCCTGAAGAAATTGTCAAGCCAGCTGAAGACTCTGTCACTACTCCTGAAGAAACTACTCAAGTCAGGCCAACTTCATCAGTTGTGCCTGAAGAAATTGATCCCACTGCCACTGCTCCACCTGCACCAACACCGAGTCCAATTATTCCTTCTGCTTTGGAAGTGAAGAAAACCAAAGCTGCAGAGCGTGCTGCTTTGAAGAAGATGAAGGCATCAGCTGCATCAGAATCTTCGGCCCCCAAGAAGGTGAAGATTTTGACAAGTTCACTGGATAATCCCATTGATGATGTTCCTCGCACAAGCATGCCATCCAAGGAACTTGTTCCTCATGGCGAAGAATATCAAATTCCCGAAGAATCTGCAGAAGAAGATCCCTCTGCTGCTTCCACAGAGCAGATGGATGAAGAAATTGACGTTGAAGCTTTCACCTCAACCCCTCAGGTATCATCACCAATGCCTCAGTTCACTGCTGAAGAGGCTGGTGTTGAAGAAATGGAAGTGGATGAGGATGTGGACACTGGCTGCACCACTCCCATGTTGAAGGATGATTTCTGGGAGAGTCGGCACCCCAACTCACCTCTGTTCACACCGACCCAGCAAATTCCTCAGTCCCCGGCTCCAACTGAAGTTCTCATGGGTTCTGAAGAAATTCATGACACCCCTTCCATTCCTGAAGAGATTCTAGCCACTAGTGCTGATGAATATGTTGCTGAAGAAATGGAGGCCCAGGATGCTACTGAATCAGAAGCTGAAATTCCTCAGCCTGCGGCTCCTGAAATTGAAGTCCCAGAAGTTATTCTTCAAATCACCGACACTCCTCAACCACAGGCGAAGAATCCATTCTCCAAGACTCCAAAGTTCAAGGCTGATGCCTTCTTCAATGAGCATGTATTCTTCACTAAATATAATCCATATGATTCAGCTCATCTGAGGAGAAAGTGATTCTGGACTGCCAGCCAGGCAAACTTCTATTCTTCAGTGCTATACAACAAAGACAAGGTCTTCGATCATGAGCATATTCCTCACTTGGATATGGAATCACTGCCTTGCTTTGCGTCATTCCTCGCTGCCATTCATGATGCTGGCCTGCTCAATTTCTGCACTGACATATGCGATTGGAATGAAGAAATCATTCTTCAATTCTACGCAACGCTGCACATCACCGGAAATGCTGAAGATGTGAATTCATGGGTGTTGGACTGGATGCCTGAATACACTCATTACAAGGCACCAGCAACTAAATTGCTTGTTACTATTTATCTTATCACAAAACTATCTATTACCTACAATTTCAGTGCTTGCAGAGAAAACCTTACTGAAAACCGCTTATCATTTCCTTCTGCTCCTCGTTGAGTTTGACACTCTTACTTATTGAAAGGAATACGATAGATCCCCTACACTTGTGGGTCATCAAGACTCTTTTCTAGCACCGTTGCCGGGGAGTGTAGCGCTTTTGGTGAGTGGAACTTGGTAAGGAAACATTTATATAGTGTGCTGAAATTTTCTGTTACTTGTCACTATGGAAACTAATCCTTTGAGGGGCTTGTTTGGGGTATCTTCACCCCAACCAGAAGATCAAAGAGTTGCTCCTCAACCTACTGAACTTTATGAAAATATTCACTTTGAGATTCCTTCGGGTATGATAGAAAAACTGCTAGCTAATCCATTTGCAGGAGACGGAACATTGCATCCCGATTTACACCTTATCTTTGTGGATGAAGTTTGTGGATTATTTAAGCTTGCAGGTATTCCCAATGATGTTGTCAAAAGGAAGGTCTTCCCTTTATCTTTGAAGGGAGATGCATTGACATGGTATAGGCTATGTGATGATACGAGATCTTGGAATTATAAGCGATTGAAGTTGGAGTTTCACCAGAAGTTCTATCCTATGCATCTTGTTCATCGTGATCGTAATTACATATATAATTTCTGGCCTCGCGAAGGAGAAAGCATCACTCAAGCTTGGGGGAGGCTGAAGTCAATGTTATATTCATGCCCCAATCATGAGCTCTCTCGGGAAATGATTATTCAGAATTTTTATGCTCGGCTTTCTCTTGATAATCGCAACCTGCTTGATACTTCCTGTGCTGGTTCTTATATGCTGAAGACTATTGATTTCAAATGGGACTTATTGGAAAGAATTAAACGCAACTCTAAAGATTGGGGTTCTGACGATGGTAAGGAGTCAGGTATGACACCTAAGTTCGATTGTGTTAAATCTTTTATGGATACAGATGCTTTTCGTGGATTTAGCACTAAGTATGGACTTGACTCTGAGATAGTAGCTACTTTTTGTGAAACTTTTGCTACTCACGTTGATCTCCCTAAAGAGAAGTGGTTTAAATATAATCCTCCTGTTGAAGTGAAAGTAGTTGCACCTATTACATTCGAAGAAAATACTATTACCTATAGTGATCCTATTGTTCCTACTGCTTATGTTGAAAAACCTCCTTTTCCTGTTAGGATAAAAGATCATGCTAAAGCTTCGACTGTTGTTCGTAAGAGTAATACTAGGACTTATACACCTCCTGAGAAAATTAGTGTTGAACCTGGTATTGCTATGATTAAAGATCTCTTGGATGAGGACTTAGATGGGCATGTTATTTCTTTCTTGGGTGAGACTGCTAATATTGCTAGACCTGATACTAAGACACGTAGACCTATTGTAGGCATGCCTGTTATTTCTGCTAAAATAGGAGATCATTGTTATCACAGTTTATGTGATATGGGTGCTAGTGCTAGTGTGATGCCTTATGATCTTTATAAAGAAATTATGCACAACATTGCACCCGTTGAATTAGAAGACATTGATGTCACTATTAAGCTTGCTAATAGGGATACCATTAAACCCATTGGGATTGTTAGAGATGTTGAAGTTTTGTGTGGGAAGGTTAAATACCCTGCTGGTTTTCTTGCTCTTGGTTCCCCACAAGATGATTTTTGTCCCATTACTTTTGGTAGACCCTTCTTGAATACTGCTAGTGCTAGGATTAATTGTGAAAAGAACATTGTCACTGTTGGCATAGATGGTATGTCTCATGAGTTTAATTCTGCTAAGTTTAGTAGACAACCTCGTGAAAGGGAACCACCTAGTAAGGATGAGATTATTGGTCTTGCTTCCATTGTTGTTCCTCCAACTGATCCGTTAGAACAATATTTGCTAGACCATGAAAACAATATGTTTATGAAGGAAAGGGAAGAAATAGATGAAGTGTTCCTTAAACAGGAACCTATGCTATAACATAACCTTCCCGTTGAAATTCTGGGGGATCCCCCTCCACCCAAGTGTGATCCCGTGTTTGAAATCAAACCATTACCTGATAATCTTAAGTATGCTTATCTTGATGAAAAAGAAATATATCCTGTTATTATTAGTGCTAACCTTTTAGAGAAAGAAGAAGAAAGATTATTGAAAACTCTGAAGAAGCATCGAGCTGCTATTGGATATACTCTGGATGATCTTAAGGGCATTAGTCCCACATTATGTCAACACAAAATTTCAGTGGAGAAAGATGCCAAACTAGTTAGAGATCCTCAAAGACGATTAAATCCCAAGATGAAGGAAGTGGTAAGAAAGGAGATACTAAAGCTCCTCGAGGCAAGTATTATTTATCCCGTTGCTGATAGTGAATGGGTAAGCCCTGTCCATTGTGTCCCTAAAAAGGGAGGTATTACCATTGTTCCTAATGATAAAGATGAATTGATCCCACAAAGAATTATTACAGGTTATAGGATGGTAATTGATTTCTGTAAGTTAAATAAAGCCACTAAGAAAGATCATTACCCTTTACCTTTTATTGATCAAATGCTAGAAAGGCTATCCAAACACACACATTTTTGCTTTCTAGATGGTTATTCTGGTTTCTCTCAGATACCTGTGTCAGCGAAGGATCAATCTAAAACTACTTTTACTTGCCCTTTTGGTACTTTTGCTTATAGACGTATGCCTTTTGGTTTATGTAATGCATCTGCTACCTTTCAAAGATGCATGATGGTTATATTCTCTGATTTTTGTGAAAAGATTTGTGAGGTATTCATGGATGACTTCTCAGTGTATGGATCCTCTTTTGATGATTGTTTGAGCAACCTTGATCGAGTTTTGCAGAGATGCGAATACACTAGTCTCGTCCTACATTGGGAAACGTGTCACTTTATGGTTAATGAAGGCATTGTCTTGGGGCACAAGATCTCTAAGAGAGGTATTGAAGTTGATAAAGCCAAAGTTGATGCTATTGAAAAGATGCCATGTCCCAAGGACATAAAAGGTATAAGAAGTTTCCTTTGTCATGCCGGTTTTTACAGGAGGTTCATTAAGGACTTTTCTAAAATATCTAGGCCTCTGACTAATTTGTTGCAAAAAGATATTCCTTTTGTCTTTGATGATGATTGTGTAGAAGCATTTGAAACACTTAAGAAAGCTTTGATCACTGCACCTATTATTCAGCCGCCTGATTGGAATTTACCTTTTGAAATTATGTGCGATGCTAGTGATTATGCTGTAGGTGCTGTTTTAGGGCAAAGAGTTGATAAGAAGTTGAATGTTATCCAGTATGCTAGTAAGACTCTTGATACTGCCCAGAGAAATTATGCTACCACTAAAAAAGAGTTCTTAGAAGTTGTGTTTGCATGTGATAAGTTTAGACCTTATATTGTTGATTCCAAAGTTACTATTCACACTGATCATGCTACTATTAAATATCTTATGGAAAAGAAAGATGCTAAGCCTAGACTCATTAGATGGGTTCTCTTGCTCCAAGAATTTGACTTGCATATTATTGATAGAAAGGGAGCTAAGAACCCCGTTGCAGACAACTTGTCTAGGTTAGAGAATGTTCTTGATGGCCCACTGCCTATTAATGATAGCTTTCTTGATGAACAATTAGTGGTCGTCAATGCTTCTCGTACTACTCCTTGGTATGCTGATTATGCTAATTACATTGTTGCTAAATATTTACCGCCTAGTTTCACATACCAGCAAAAGAAAAGGTTCTTTTATGATTTAAGACATTACTTCTGGGATGATCCTCACCTTTATAAAGAAGGAGTAGATGGTGTTATTAGACGTTGTGTGCCTGAGCATGAACAGGAATAGATCCTACACAAGTGTCACTGTGAATCCTATGGAGGACACCACGCTGGAGACAGAACTGCACACAAGGTACTACAATCTGGTTTTTATTGGCCTACTCTCTTCAAAGATGCTCGTAAGTTTGTCTTATCGTGTGATGAATGTCAAAGAATAGGTAACATTAGTAGACGTCAAGAAATACCTATGAATTATTCTCTTGTTATTAAACTGTTTGATGTCTGGGGCTTTGATTATATGGGACCTTTTCCTGCCTCTAATGGTTATACACATATTTTAGTTGCTGTTGATTACGTTACTAAGTGGGTAGAAGCTATTCCAACTAGTAGTGCTGATCATAACACTTCTATTAAAATGCTTAAAGAAGTTATTTTTCCGAGGTTTGGAGTCCCTAGATATCTTATGACTGATGGTGGTTCACATTTTATTCATGGTGCTTTCCGTAAGATGCTTGCTAAGTATGATGTCAATCATAGAATAGCATCTCCTTATCATCTGCAGGCTAGTGGTCAAGTAGAGTTGAGCAATAGAGAGCTCAAATTAATTTTGCAAAAGACTGTGAATAGATCTAGAAAGAATTGGTCCAAAAAACTTGATGATGCATTATGGGCCTATAGAACTGCATACAAAAATCCTATGGGTATGTCTCCTTATAAGATGGTTTATGGGAAAGCATGTCATTTACCTCTTGAACTTGAACATAAGGCATATTGGGCTATCAAAGAGCTCAATTATGACTTCAAACTTGCTGGTGAGAAGAGGTTGTTTGATATTAGCTCACTTTATGAATGGAGAACCCAAGCATATGAGAATGCCAAGCTTTTCAAAGAAAAAGTCAAACGCTGGCATGATAAGAGGATACAAAAGCGTGAGTTTAACGTAGGAGATTATGTGTTATTATTCAACTCTCATTTAAGATTTTTTGCAGGAAAACTTCTCTCAAAATGGGAAGGTCCTTACGTTATCGAGGAGGTCTATCGTTCTGGTGCTATAAAAATCAACAACTTCAAAGGCACAAATCCAAGGGTGGTTAACGGTCAAAGAATTAAACATTATATTTCAGGTAATCCTATCAATGTTGAAACTAATATTATTGAAACCATAACCCCTGAGGAATACATAAGGGACACTTTCCAGAACGTTCCAGACTCCGAAAAGGCATAGGTATGTGGTACGGTAAGTAAACCGACTCCAAAACAACTCTAATGGCAATTTTTATCAGTTTTGGATTATTTAAGAATTTTAGGAAGAAAGAAGTAGTCCGAAAGGGGCACGAGGCCCCCACGAGAGTGGAGGGCGTGCCCCCTGTCTCGTGGGCACCTCGTGTGCCTCCCGGACTCCATTTTCTTGTATGTTACGTATTTTGGTCGGTAAAAATTCATTATATATACTCCTGAAGGTTTTGACCACCGTATCACGCAAATATCCTCTGTTTTCGTCTCGAGCTATTCCTGTTGCAGAATAAAGCAAGATGTCTTCTCAGGAGTCAGTTGGGGAGAGTCGGGTGTCTCACCCAACGCTAGGTCCCGGAGCAAATAGCGATGCCTATCACTTTGGACCATCAATGGAGGATGAGATGGAGGCTGATTTGAAAAGAATAGATGCCATGGAGGAGGATCAAGAAGTTACCTCTTGTCTCCGAGCAGAATTCACTATGGGGGAACTACCTAGCCTGGCTGTCCCTACTTCGGTCACTCCTTCCAACTCTAGATTTCTTTCTTATGAAAATATGAAAAAGAGTTTCACTTGTTCTCCAAAAGCTATGCAGCATCCTTGGGTAAAAGGAGCTTTGTCCGTTACGGGCAAGCTCCATAAAGAAAATATGGACCTCAAACAACAAGTTAATAAGCTCGAGGACGAGAACTGTATCCTGAAGGGCATCATTGCCAAGAAGATCATAACACCAACCGTGAATAAGGAGAAATAATCACATGGGTATGGGCACTCCCCTTGGCAACTGCGAAGCTTGGGGGAGGTGCCCCGGTATCGTATCACCATCACACTCCTATCTTTACCGCTTTACTTAGTTCGATCCTTTTAGTAGTATCTTGATCTAGTAGATTGAAGTTTTGATATCAAGTAGTTTTGAGTTTTGCATTGTGACCTCTTTTTGTAATCGAGTCCGTGTGCTTTCTATAATAAAGATTAGTGTTGAGTCAAGGGCTTTGCTATGTTGCTATGATCTTGAGAAAGTAGAAAGAATAAAAGAGTTCATATTGATCTTATGGATAGTGATAACTTCACACATAGAAAGTATGAGGCATAAAAATTGTTGAGAGTTGATGAACGTAGCCTTGGTCATCGTTGCAATTAATAGGAAGTGATAAGGAAAGAGGGGTTCACATATAAATATATTATCTTGGACATCTTTTATGATTGTGAAGCACTCATTAAGTATGACATGCTAAAAGAGTTGATGTTGGACAAGGAAGACAACGTCATGGCTTTTGTTTTCCGACATCTCAGTTAAAGTATATTGTCATTGACCTTCCAAACATGTTGAGCTTGCCTTTCCCCCTCATGCTAGCCAAATTCCTTGCACCAAGTAGAGATGCTACTTGTGCTTCCAAATATCCTTAAACCCAGTTTTGCCATGAGAGTCCACCATACCTACTTATGGATTGAGTAAGATCCTTCAAGTAAGTTGTCATCAGTGCAAGCAATAAAAATTGCTCTCTAAATATGCATGACTTATTAGTGCAGAGAAAATAAGCTTTGTACGAACTTGTTGTGGAAGTAATAAAAGCAATGGACTGCATAATAAAGGTCACATACAAGGGGCAATATAAAGTGACGTTCTTTTGCATTAAGACTTTATGCATCAACCCTACACGCGCATGACAACCTCTGCTTCCCTCTGCGAAGGGCCTATCTTTTACTTTATATTTTCACTTTATGATTGAGTCAAGGTGATCCTCACCTTTACCTTTTTCATTTTATCCTTTGGCAAGCTCCTCGTGTTTGAAAGATCATGATGCATATATCCAATTGGATGTAAGTTAGCATGGGCCATTATTGTTGACATCACCTAAAGGTGAATACGTTGGGAGGCAACACAATAAGCCCCTATCTTTCTTAGTGTCCGGCTGAAACTCTATAACCACAAGTATTGCATGAGTGTTAACAATTGTAGGAGACTATGAGATAGTTGAGTATGTGAGCTTGTTGAAAAGCTCTATTATTGACTCTTTCTGATGTTATGATAAATTGCAATTGCTTCAATGACTGAGATTATAGTTTGTTAGTTCCCAATGAAGTTTTTGAACCATACTTGACATTGTGAATTGCTTATTACTTGAGCATAGGAAGTCATATGACAAAATCTATATATGTTGCTGTTATTAGAATGATCATGATGCCCTCATGTTCGTATTTTATTTTTTATCGACACCTCTATCTCTAAACATGTGGACATATTTTTCGATTTCGGGTTCCGCTTGAGGACAAGCGAGGTCTAAGCTTGGGGGAGTTGATACGTCCATTTTGCATCATGCTTTTATATCAATATTTAATGCATTATGGGATGTTATTACACATTATATCTCAATTCTTATGGCTATTCTCTCTTATTTTACAAGGTTTACCATGAAGAGGGGGAATGCCGGCAGCTGGAATTCTGGCTGGAAAAGGAGCAAACGTTGGAAACCTATTCTGCACAGCTCCAAAAGTCCTGAGACTCCACGAAACAACTTTTTGGATTTAATAAGAATTTATGAGCAAAAGAAATAGGCCAGGGGGCCCACACCCTGTCCAGGAGACAGCCCCCCCCCCATAGGGCGCGCCCCCTATCTCCTGGCCCCCCTGGTGGGCCTCCGGCGTCCATCTTCTGCTATATCATCACTTTTACCCTGGAAAAAATCATGGGCAAGCTTACGGGACGGAACTCCGCCGCCACGAGGTGGAACCTTGGCGGAATCAATCTAGGGCTCTAGCAGAGCTGTTCTGCCGGGGACATTTCCCTCCGGGAGGGGGAAATCATCACCAACGTCATCACCAACGATCCTCTCATCGGGAAGGGTTAGTCTCCATCAACATCTTCACCAGTACCATCTCCTCTCAAAACCCTAGTTCATCTCTTGTATCCAATCTTGTATCAAAACCACAAATTGGTACGTGTGGGTTGCTAGTAGTGTTGATTACTCCTTGTAGTTGATGCTAATTGGTTTACTTGGTGGAAGATCATATGTTCAGATCCTTTATGCATATTATTACTCCTCTGATTATGAACATGAATATGCCTTGTGAGTAGTTACGTTTGTTCCCGAGGACATGGGTGAAGTCTTGCTATTAGTAGTCATGTGAATTTGGTATTCGTTCGATATTTTGATGAGATGTATGTTGTCTTTTCCTCTAGTGGTGTTATGTGAATGTCGACTACATGACACTTCACCATTATTTGGGCCTATAGGAAGGCATGGGGAAGTAATAAGTAGATGATGGGTTGCTAGAGTGACAGAAGCTTAAACCCTAGTTTATGTGTTGCTTCTTTAGGGGCTGATATGGATCCATATGCTTAATGCTGTGGTTAGGTTTACCTTAATACCTTCTTTTGTAGTTGCGGATGCTTGCAATAGGGGTTAATCATAAGTGGGATGCTTGTCCAAGTTAGGGCAGTACCCAAGTACCGGTCCACCCACATATCAAATTATCAACATACCGAACGCGAATCATATGAACGCGATGAAAACTAGCTTGACGATAATTCCCAATGTGTCCTCGGGAGATCCTTTACCATTATTGGAAATTGTCCAGGCTTATCCTTTGCTACATAAAGGATTGGGCCACCTTGCTGCACTTTGTTTACTTTATTTACTTGTTGCTCGTTACTATTTATCTTATCACAAAACTATCTATTACCTACAATTTCAGTGCTTGCAGAGAAAACCTTACTGAAAACCGCTTATCATTTCCTTCTTCTCCTCGTTGGGTTCGACACTCTTACTTATCAAAAGGACTACGATAGATCCCCTACACTTGTGGGTCATCACACCCCAACAACGCTGGCGCTCCTCCATAGACTTCGTGAAGAAATTCTTCAGGGGCGTTAGTCCTCAATTTTCGTCCCTTTTGGTCATTTGAGTTAGTCTTCAAACGGGTCTATATATATGGGCATTTTTCTGTTAAGTTGCAACTCTCGCTCTTCTGAAGCTTTTGTTGATCGAGTTGAAAACTTAAGTCCGATGGTGACCTGATACTTTTTCTCTGTTTTTTTGCATGCTATTTCCTCATTAATCTATGCACGCATGCTGAATTACATCAGCCGCCATATTTCATCATGCATTTCAAATTCTTCATTCTATATGGTAAATGCGTGTATGAATTACAAGATATAGGGGGAGATCTCCATGATTCTACTCTTCAAGTGTGCATTGCTTCAAAAGCAAATACCTCACTATGCACATCTTCAGGGGGGAGTTCTTCTATATCTTGCAATCAAATTTCCTCAATTTTGAGTGTTTTCAATTCATATGTTTATCCCCGTTGAAAACTTAACCTATATTGTTTTCAATCACCAAAAAGGGGGAGATTGTAAGTGCATCTAGTGCCCCTTAGTGATTTTGGTGTATTGAAGACTTATAGGTTAAGGGACTAATATGTTTGTGAGTGTACACAGGCTCTATAAGTCAATGAGGAGTTTGATATTTACAGTGAAAGTTGACCCCTAAAAATGAATGTCTTCAGCTGAAGACTTTGGTTCTCCTGAAGACTTTGAAAGTGAAGAAATTGGTGTGACCGTGAAGACTTCGATAATCATGCAAGGAATCTGAAGCGTGAAGACTTTTGTTTTCATAGTTTCATTTTCTTCCTCTTGAGTCATAGGAAACACCATACTGTTAAAGGGGGTCGAGGTAATACTAAGGAAACAGATTTCCAAGTGATGCTCATCTCAAAATCCTACACCTACCCAATCCTTCGAGTGAAGCCATTGGAAATCTCATTTCAGTTCAGTCAATTTCTTCAGTGGCAGAGATGAAGATCTTCTGGTCTCTGAGGAATTTGTTCTGATTGAGGAGTTAGGAATTCGCCAGTGCGGATTGCCTACAAAGTGAGGAACATGATAGCCTTGAGGAATTCAAACCTCAAAGTATCCGGCCGTTGCTGAGTCGCGCGCTAGCCGTTCCAAAATATCTACCACCTAACGGTCATATCATTGAAGGGCATTTATGTATTATCATGTCGGGCTGCTCCCTAGGCTATAAATAGCCGCCCCTTACAACCACTAGCTGGTTGGCTGCTCCGAGAGAAACTAACATTTGTCAATTGAGAGCATCCCATCCTCTGAGGACTTTGAGCGAAAATCATCAAGTGAGGAAAACCCAAATACCAAACCCAAACCTACAAACCCCAAAGTGATTGAGCATCACTAAAGAGATTGTTCCTATGTGGAACCGACGCTTGTTACATTTGAGGACTGTGTATCCTCGAGACGGTTAGGCGTCATGGTCTGAGCATCCAAGAGGAATTGTGGATTGCCGAGTGACCTAGTCTGTGAAGGTTTGGAAGTCACCTGTGAAGACTTACCACTACTGTTGGGCGAGATTTGTGTGATCTTAGATCAAGGAGAATACAGTGAGGACTGCGTGTCCGGGACTGTGTGTCCTCGAGTTTAAATACTCAGCCGCTCCAACTAGACGTACAACTATCACAATAGTTGGAACTGGTCGAACAAATCATTGTCTTCACCAAGCCAACTGGTTCTATTTCCTCAACCCTTTTCATTTCCTCAGTTATGTGTTGATGTACCTGATCATTACTGCTTGAAGACATTGATTGAAGACTTTCTCTATTTCCTCAATCCTAATTCTTTAGTCTGTTTGTCTTCATCCTGCTTATCCTATGTTTAAGCTTTCTGTGCTCAGTGCTTGTCTTTCATTTCATCATGATGACTATGCTGTTACTCTGTTTTGCTTATACCTGAGTACTTATTCCGCTGCAAGTAGTTCTTCGCTTAGGAATTTCCTCACCTTGAAATTCCTCAGTGAAGTTTTATTAAAAATCGCCTATTCACCCCCCCTCTAGTCGACGTAACGCACTTTCACTATGAGACTGAGATCCTCATTTTGTTCAACTCCTTTTTTCTTTTGGCAGATATGTTGTAGACAAAAATCTTTCCTACGTTGCTCCATTTTAGCTATAATGTCCAAGTTTGGATCAATCATATTAATTGAACAACCTAAATCAATTCCAACCTCGTCTGCCATGAATAATAGAGGCATTATGAAAATCAAGTTCATGTTCCTTACCATAGTTATCTTTAGTTGCAGCTCTTTCCTTAGCCAGCTCCTCAAGTATAGCATCTTGTTTGTCTGCCAGTCTATCACACCTCCTCAGATTATCCTCTATAGCATTGTCACTATTCTCTCCTTCATTATTTCCTGTCTTTACTCCCACTTTTGTCCCAAAAGAGACTGATTCTTGACTAGAATTATAGTCCACTGCTTCATTGTAAGCATTGTGTTCATCATATTTTCTGTTAGCTTCCAGATTTTTAAGTCAGCTTCAGTGATTTCCTTCAGTTCTTTCTCTCTGATTTCCCACATATCAATTTTCTCAACACATATGTCAATCACTCCTTGTTGTTTGTTAATGAGATCCATGAGATTTTTCTTATCTTGCTCCAGCTCCATGATCTTTTTCTCTTCTTTCACTCTGAGAGCTTTTTGTTGTATCTTGTCTTCTTTCAACTCTTTCACTTTTTTTATAATCATATCTAGATTAGTCTCGACTTTTTTCCCGACCTCCATCTCTATAGCTCCCTTTTTGTATCAGCATAATCTCCTCATTTTTTCTTTTCAGCTCCTCAAATTGGGCCAGCCCTATGCTCCCCAGAGTAATCATTTCTTTGGCTCCTGTTGTACTGTCATCCTCTCCTTTGTGTCTTTTCCTCATGTTTTCTTCATTAGTGTCTCTTTCGGTCCCCTCAATCTCATGTCTCTTGTGTTCTCCATACCAGCCATCTCCACCACACTTCCTAATTCTGGTATAACTCTGTACATCATCAGCTCTTTATTAGTGATCTCAGTGTATGGTGGTATTTGTTTCATAGTCTCTGATCCCCACCTTGGCTCTGATCTTCTCCCTAGTGATAGTGTTCATATCAATCTCTAGCACTGGTCCTAAAGTGGCAGCCACCTGACACATCCCCAAAAAATGTCTGAAACATTCTAGCACTTTTCCACACTGAACCAAGACAGTGTGAAGTTTTCCAATTGCCTGAGAGTCAAAACTCCACCCCCTCACATTGATCACAGCACCTGAGCCCAGTAGGGTAAAGTATTTGCATTTGTTTAACTCCATCAGTCTTCCCTTGTTAGGAAATCTGACCAAAAAAGCATTTTCCCCATGTTTCTTACATCTCCACTGTGAGTTCCAATTAAACATGTAATGCCTTCTCTCCATTAGCTGAGTTTCATTGATCTCCCCAGACACCACTGTTATTATTGCCATGGGATTTGGATTTTCAATATACAATACTTATTTAGCACTTTGAACCAGCAACACCCCAAGACCTCTAGCTGCATATCCTACAAACTTTGGGACAGGCTTCATCTGTTTGAGCCATGTGCAGTCATCAGTGACATGATTCTTTTTTCCACAAACTACACAGTGTCCAAGAGTACAATCTTTTGTCATATGACTGGAATCCTTACACTTGTTACACATCATCCTGTTCATCCCACCAGTTCCCAGTCTTCCTCCTTCCTGGCTACTCCTGTTGTTGAATTGTTCCTTATCATTAACATAGGATCCTCTCTACAATTGTGCACCTCTTGCATTTTCTGTCATTAGATTTTCTCTCCCCTATTTCACCGGAGCTCCTGCTTCTGTATTTGTTTTGCTTTCATCACCAACTCTGAATTCTGTTCCAACCTAACCATGTCCCGTACTAGTCCCAGCTCTCATATTTGCATCATTTCCAGAAAGAAATTTACTTTGTGAGATTTGTGCTAGCAGAGCGTTGAGCAGCAGTTGTTGTTGATGAACCAGATCTTGACCTCCTTTTTCTTGCATCTCAACAGCCTCTCCTTGATTTGCCCTTGATTCCTCCTCTTTTCCTTTACTCTTGTTGCTAGTGAGCTCTCCCTCAGCGCTTCCCCCTCTTGCAGCTGGATCTTGCCTCAATTCTTGTCTGTCTTGAAATCTCCAATTCTCTCTTCCTCGATTAAAATCTCTCCTCTCCTCCCAGGGTTGATGATTCTTGTGATAATAATCTCCTTCTTATTTTGTCCTATACTGCCATCCATCTCTTCCCCCCGTTGAAGTGGCCTCCTCCTCCAAATCTCCCTTCGTTTCTGTCCATCTCTCTCCCCCCACTGCAGCGCACTGGGAAACCCTAAAATCGACTCCCCCTCTTCTTTGCTCTTTATATACAGCTCTGGGTAGGAGTTTAGATGGGTGAAGGAGTATGAAAGTGTATTTTCTTTCTCCATTTTCTCAATATATGGGCCAAGATGCCCTACAGTTGGGCTCAGATCCAAGGCCCAGTTCTCCAGCCTGTCATCCATGTCAATTTCCTCCATTATATGCTTTTTTCGGGTTTACTATCATCGACCGTATTGATCCCACAATTGGAAACTACCATAATATCTATATCTAATCCAATCTCAGACCAGAAATCAGGTATGTCATGTTTTGCCTTCAGTTTTTCCATGACTAACCTGCCATCCATAATATTCCTACAACCCCCACCTAGGCAATTTGCCTTGTGTGTTAGTTTTTTCTCCGCTTTTCCCTAAATCTCTTTCTTTGTACTTTTGATTATTAACATTTTTTCATATCATCCCTTTTCCTAACCTCTTTATTCAAAGTTTTTCCTATGCCTTTGCTATGACTCATAGTCATTTCATTTTGGCATGTTTCTAAAAGATATTTCTGAGCAATGTCAACTTTACCTCGGGGTTCTAACGAGTCGTCGTCCTCCTCACTAGACCCCTCCCCAGCCAGCAGCCAAAAACGACTCCCGTCAAGGGAGAAGCCTAGTCCTCTGCCGCGAATCTGGTCGCATGCTGAAGACGCGGCGATCTGCGGAGGAAGCATGGGGATCTACGTGGGGTGTGGATCTTCTCCTTCGCCTTCTTCCCCCTCCCCTGCTTCTCCATCCCCATCTGGCTCGCGCTTGCTCCCAGATCCCCCTGTACCGCATCTGATTCCTCTTCGTTGTTCTCGATCTGGATCGACACCATGCATGTCCCTAGGGTGGGGATGGCCATCACCGCTCCCACCACGAATTCCTTCGGTCCGGTCGGGAAGCGATGACTGTAAGTGCATCTAGTGCCCCTAAGTGATTTTGGTGTATTGAAGACTTATAGGTGAAGGGATTGATGCGTTTGTGAGTGTACACAGGTCTATAAGCCTATGAGGAGTTTGATATTTACAAAGAAAGTCAACCCCTAAAAATGAAGTTCTTCAAGTGAAGACTTTGGATTTCTGAAGACTTTGAAAGTGAATAAATTGGTGTGACCTTGAAGACTTGGCAATCATTCGAGGAACATGAAGCGTGAAGACTTTTCTTTTTGTCGTTTCAGTTTCTCCTTCTTGAGTCATAGGAAACATCGTACTGTTAAAGGGGGTCGAGGAAATACTAAGGAAAATTTTCCATGTGATGCTCAACTCAAAATCCTACACCTATCAATCCCTTCAAGTGAAGCCATTGGACATCTCATACAGTTCAGTCAATTTCTTCAGTAACAGAGAAGAAGTTCTTCTGGTTGCTGAGGAATTTGTTCTGACTAAGGAGTTAGGAATTCGCCAGTGCGGATTGCCTACACAGTTAGGAACATGATAGCCCTGAGGAATTTGAGAGTCAAAATTCCGACCGTTGCTGTGCTATGCGCCAGCTGCCCCAAATATCTACCCACCTAACAGTCATATCATTGAAGGGCATTTATGTCTTATCATGTCGGGCTGCTCCCTAGGCTATAAATAGCCGGCCCCTACAACCACTAGCTGGTTGGCTGCTCCGAGAGAAACTGGCACTTGTCATTTGAGAGCATGCCATCCTCCGAGGACATTGAGCGAATATCATCAAGTGAGGAAAACCCAAACCCAACACACCTACAACCCAAAGTGATTGAGCATCACTGAAGAGATTGATCCTGCGTAGATCCGACGCTTGTTACCTTTGAAGACTGTACTTCTTCCAGACGATTAGGCGTCATGGTCTAGAGCATCCAAGAGGAATTGTGGATCACCGAGTGACCAAGTCTGTGAAGGTTTGGAAGTCACCTGAAGACTTACCACGAGTGATTGGGTGAGGTCTGTGTGACCTTAGCTCAAGGAGAATACGGTGAGGACTGTGTGTCCTCGAGTTTAAATACTTAGCTGCTCCAACCAGACATACAACTGAGATAGCAGTTGGAACTGGTCTACCAAATCATTATCTTCATCGAGCTTACTGGTTCTATTTCCTCAACTCTTTCATTCCCTCATTTCTGTTGTTGTGTGCTCGTTCATATCTGTTTGAAGACTTTGACAGAAGACTTTCTCAATTTCCTCAGTTTTCTTCAGTCTGTCCGTCTTCATCCTGTGCTTACGCTTTTTGTACTTTGTGCTTGTCTTCATTTCATCAAGATGACTGTGTTTGTATTCAACTGTGTTTACTTTTGAGTACTTATTCCGCTGCAAATAGTTCTTCATTTAGGAATTTCCTCACCAGCAAATTCCTGAGTGAAGAATTCATAAAAATTGCCTATTCACCCCCCCCCTCTAGTTGATATAACGCACTTTCAATTGGTATCAGAGCAAGGTACTCCCTTGTTCTGTGTGATTTTGGTTTAACCTCCTGGAGTTTTAGTTATGTTGACTGTAGGAATGACGAATGTTTCCTGCCCCATCTTTGATGGTCATGAGTATCCTCGGTGGAAGGCCATGATGAAGAAGCGACTCATGGCTATGGACAGTGAACTGTGGACCGTCACTTAGATTGGTCTTACCGATCTATGCAAGATGGCGGAAGCTGATGACATTCGCAAGTAAACTCTACTCAACCTAACAGCGAAGGATGTCATCTGCTCCTGTTTGTCCTAAAATCAGTTCAGGAATGTCATGCATCTCAATCACGCGAAGCTAATCTGGGACCGGCTCTCTGAGGTCTATGAAGGTCATCGTACTTGTCATGATCCTTGGTTTGAGGATTACAAGGATTCTCTCAAGGAGATGACTTTCACACCTGAATCGTGATCCTCTTCACCGTGCCTTATGGCAGAGGGTGCCAAGGTAACTGAATGCTACCTTTTCGAATCTAGTGATGATTGATGACCCGCAAGTATACGGGATAGTTGTAGCCTCTTTCGATAAGTAAGAGTGTCGAACCCAACGAGGAGCTAAAGGTAGAACAAATACTCTCTCAAGTCCTATCTGCCACTGATACGACTCTACGCATGCTTGACGTTCGCTTTACCTAGAACAAGTATGAAACTAGAAGTACTTTGTAGGTGTTGTTGGATAGGTTTGCAAGAAAGTAAAGAACGCGTAAATAAAAGCTAGGGGCTGTTTAGATAAAGATGCAACAAAGTAAATATAGCGAGTGTGGAAAAGTGGTGGTAGGAGTTGTGGAATTGTCCCTAAGCAACTAACTATGTTACTAGACGTTAACCACTATTGCAATTCTATTTGAGGGAGAGGCATAAGCTAACATACTTTCTCTACTTGGATCATATGCACTTATGATTGGAACTCTAGCAAGCATCCGCAACTACTAAAGATTCATTAAGGTAAAACCCAACCATAGCATTAAAGTATCAAGTCCCCTTTATCCCATACGCAAACAACCTACTTACTCAGGTCTGTGCTTTTGTCACTCACGCCACCCACCATAAGCAAATCATAAACATATTGCAAACCCTACGGCGGGAATCCCTCACGCTTGCGCGACACGGAGGACACAATAGGACAGCACCAATAATAAAACATGCAACTCAAACCAATCGTAGCACTTCATCAATCACCGATAGGACAATGAAAATCTACTCAGACATCATAGGATGGCAACACATCATTGGAAAATAATATGAAGCATAAAGCACCATGTTCAAGTAGAGGGTACAGCGGGTTGGGGAGAGTGGACCGCTGGATATAGATGGGGGAAGGTGATGGAGGTGTTGGTGAAGATCGCGGTGATGATGATGGCCCCCGGCGGCGTTCCAGCGCCACCGGGAGCAAGGGGGAGAGAGCCCCCCTTCTTCTTCCTTGACCTTCTCCCTAGATGGGAGAAGGGTTTCCCCTCTGGTCCTTGGCTCCCATGGCGTGGGAGGGGCGAGATCCCCTCCGAGATTGGATCTATCTCTCTGTTTCTGCGTTCTCTTCTGGCTCTGTTTCACCGTTTCGTGTATATATGGAGATCCGTAACTCTGATTGGCCTGAAACCTTTGCCGTGATTTTTTCTGAATATTAGCTTTCTTGCGGCAAAAGAAGAGCGTCAACCACCTTACGTTGGGCTCACAAGGGTAGGGGCGCACCCTCCTGGTACGGGCGTGGGCCCCTACCTCGTGACCACCTCGGGCACCGTCTCGCATGGATTTTTCTTCCGGAATTTTCCATATTTTCCAAAAATAAGCTCCGTCTGTTTTTATCCCGTTTGGACTCCGTTTGATATGGATATTCTGCGAAACATAAAACATGCAACAGACAGGAACTGGCACTGGGCACTGGATCAATAAGTTAGTCCTAAAAATAATATAAAAAGTTGCCAAAAAGTATATGAAAGTGAATAATATTGGCATGGAACAATCAAAAATTATAGATACGACGGAGACGTATCAGCATCCCCAAGCTTAATTCCTGCTTGTCCTCGAGTAGGTAAATGATAAAAAAGAATAATTTTTGATGTGGAATGCTACCTAGCATAATCTTGATCATATGTCTAATCATGGCATGAATATTAAGACACAAGTGATTCAAAGCAATAGTCTATCATTTGACATAAAAGCAATAATACTTCGAGCGTACCAATAAAGCAATCATGTCTTTTCAAAACAACATGGCCAAAGAAAGTTATCCCTACAAAATCATATAGTCTGGCTATTGCTCTATATTCATCACACAAAGTATTTAATCATGCACAACCCCGATGACAAGCCAAGCAATTGTTTCATACTTTAATAATCTCAAACTTTTTCAACTTTCACGCAATACATGCGCGTGAGCCATGGATATAGCACTATAGGTGGAATAGAATATGATGGTGGGGGTTGGAGAAGACAAAAAGGGAGAAAGTCTCACATCAACTAGGAGTATCAACAGGCTATGGAGATGCCCATCAATAGATATCAATGTGAGTGAGTAGGGATTGCCATGCAACGGATGCACTAGAGCTATAAGTGTATGAAAGCTCAAACTCAAAACTAAGTGGGTGTGCATCCAACTTGCTTGCTCATGAAGACCTCGGGCATTTGAGGAAGCCCATCATCGGAATATACAAGCCAAGTTATTTAATGAAAATTCCCACTAGTATATGAAAGTGAAAGAATAGGAGACTCCCTATATGAAGAACATGGTGCTACTCTGAAGCACAAGTGTGGTAAAAGGATAGTAACATTGCCCCTTCTCTCTTTTTCTCTCATTTTTTTATTTTCTCTTTTATTTTCTCTTTTTTTGGTGGGCTTCTTTGGCCTCTCTTTTTTTATTTGGGCTTCTTTGGCCTCTTTTATTTTTCATAAAGTCTGGAGTCTCATCCCGACTTGTGGGGGAATCATAGTCTCCATCATCCTTTCCTCACTAGGGCAATGCTCTAATAATGATGATCATCACACTTTTATTTACTTACAACTCAATATCTAGAACAAAGATATGACTCTATATGAATGCCTCTGGCGGTGTACCGGGATGTGCAATGATCTAGCGTAGCAATGACATCAAAAAAAGGACAAGCCATGAAAACATCACGCTAGCTATCTTACGATCATGCAAAGCAATATGACAATGAATGCTCAAGTCATGTATATGATGATGACGGAGGTTGCATGGCAATATATCTCGGAATGGCTATGGAAATGCCATGATAGGTAGGTATGGTGGCTGTTTTGAGGAAGATATAAGGAGGCTTATGTGTGACAGAGCGTATCATATCACGGGGTTTGGATGCACCGGCGAAGTTTGCACCAACTCTCGAGGTGAGAAAGGGCAATGCACGGTACCAAAGAGGCTAGCAATGATGGAAGGGTGAGAGTGCGTATAATCCATGGACTCAACATTAGTCATAAAGAACTCATATACTTATTACAAAAATCTACAAGCCATTGAAAACAAAGTACTACGCGCATGCTCCTAGGGGGATAGATTGGTAGGAAAAGACCATTGCTCGTCCCCGACCACCACTCATAAGGAAGACAATCAATAATAAAATTGTGCTCCAACTTCATCACAAAGCGGTTCATCATGCGTGCATGCTACGGGAATCACAAACCTCAACACAAGTGTCTCTACAATCCACAACCACCCACTAACATGACTCTAATATCACCATCTTTATATCGCAAAACTATTGCAAGGAATCAAACATATCATATTCAGCGATCTACAAGTTTATGTAGGATTTTATGACTAACCATGTGAATGACCAATTCCTGTCATCTCTCTAAATAGATATAAGTGAAGCAAGAGAGTTTAATTCTTTCTACAAAAGATATGCCCACGCTCTAACAAATATAAGTGAAGAAAAAGAGCATTCTACAAATGGTGGTTTTCTATGTAAAGAGAAACAGGCAATCCAACTTCAAATGGTATAAGTGAAGTACGTGAAGCATTCTATAAAGCCATACTCAAAAGATTTAAGTGAGGTGCAATGAGCATTCTATAAATCAACCAAGGACTATCTCATACCAGCATGGTGCATAAAAGAAAAAGAAAAACCTAATTGCAAAAGACGCTCCAAGACTCACACATAATGCATGAACGAAACGAATCCGAAACATACAGATACTTGTTGAAGAAAGAGGGGATGCCTCCCCAGCATCCCCAAGCTTAAACACTTGAGTCTCCTTGAATATTTACTTGGGGTGCCTCGGGCATCCCCAAGCTTGAGCTCTTGCCTCTCTTCCTTCTTCTCACATCGAAACATCCTCGATTAGACACTACATCCACACAAAACTTCAACAGAAAACTCGGTAAGATCCGTTAGTATAATAAAGCAAATCACCACTCTAAGTAATGTTGCAAACCAATTCATATTTTGTTTTTGCATTGTGTCTACTGTAATATAACTTTTTCATGGCTTAATCCACTGATATAATTTCATAGATTCATCAAAACAAGCAAACTATGCATCAAAAACAGAATCTGTCAAAAACAGAACAGTCTGTAGCAATCTGAACATCCACCATACTTCTGGTACCCCAACAATTCTACCAAAATTAGGAAAAATAAAAAAGTTGTATATCAAGACAGTGCAAAAGGAATCAGAACCAATTGACTTTTGAATTAAAAATGTAAAATCGCGAACTACAGACAAAGTTTCTGTCCTGCACCGTACAAACCAACAAGCATTGTAAACATCCTAAAGGCAAACCTTAGCACATTATTTTTATAATACAATGGAATTGTACAAGGGGATAATTATTTTTATTGAAAAGTTTCTGTAATTAAGATTCACAAAGTTCCCATGGGCATGAACAAAGTTCAAGGACGTCCCCCACTTTCACAATGCTCGTCTCTCTCACTTTCACTTCTCTTTTTGAAAAGTTTTGGGTTCCCCTCTTTATTTTTGTTGTTTTTAAACTATATAAAATCACTCAACAGAAATAAATGACTCTCTAAAACTTCCGGGTTGTCTCCTGGCAGCGCTTTCTTTAAAGCCATTAAGCTAGGCATATAGTGCTCAAGTAGTGAATCCACCCGGATCCCAAGGTATATCAAAGCCAATTTTAATTAACAATGATTTGTAATTTAGTCGTGAGCACAAAGTAACATATATCATGCAACAACGAAGTCTAACTCTCTTCCTATGCATCGGCATGTCATAAAAGAACAATTCATGCACACCAAGTAAAGGCCAATGCATAGTATAAGCAGTTTCTTGCAATTTCATAGTATGGGAAACATAGAGAGGTGGAGAAATAGTTCCTCTCTCATAATAATTGCAAGTAGGAGTAGCAAACACATGCATATTATATTCATCAAAATCATCATGTGTAGTAGTAAAAGGCAACCCATCAATATAATCCTTAATAAGTGCAAATTTCTCCAATATAGTGTAGTCGGGAGAATTCAAAAAGATAATGGGACTATCATGCATGGGTGCAATAGCAACAATTTCATGTTTAACATAAGGAACTATAGCAAGTTCATCTCCATAAGCATAATTCATATTGGCATCTTGGCCACAAGCATAGCAAGCATCATCAAAAAGGGACATTTCAAGAGAATTAATGGGATCATAATAGTCATCATAGCAATCATCCTTCAGTAAGCACGAAGGGGAATTAAACAGTGTATGAGTTGAAGAGTTACTCTCATTGGAAGGTGGGCACGGGTGATCAATCCGCTCTTCCTCCTTTTGTTCTTCGCTCTTCTCATCATCTTTTTCATCCAATGAGCTCACAGTTTCATCAATTTCTTCTTCCATAGATTCCTGCAAAATATTAGTCTCTTCTTGGACAGCGGAGAATTTCTCAATATATGGTTTAACATAGGCATTAGAAGCATAATTATCATAACAATATTCAAGTATGGCAAAAACTTTCAGAATTGTAAAGAGTAGCATCATACTTTTCAATCAAAGAAGCGATTTTTAAAGCGCCATTAAAAGCAACAAATTCTTCAATTTGTTGAACATCATAGTAATTATAAACACCCTTGGCATACGAAGATACGATTCCATTATCACTAAACTCACATTGGTAGGGAAGGTGTTTCTTAGGGTTTTCAGAACAACAAGTAAAATCATATAGATAACATAAATTCCAAGCATAGCATTGCAAACGTTGAATTTGATCCCATAATAGATTCCCTTTTTCAGATATACGGTGTCGCACATAACAAGCATGCTCATCTAAATATTTTCCCTCAACTAAGCTAGTTGGGGTTTCAGCACGACCACATAGGGATCGAAGATGATCCAAGTAAAAAGCTTCAGTAGTGTGATAGATTTTGAGTGGTTCTTCAACCATTGGAGCAGTAGGTACAACTAATTTTTTTGGTATTTTGCATTTCCTACCCATGAATAAAGATAGAAAACAACTAACGAAAGCAAATAAAAATTACTTAGTGATAAAGCAAACAAGCACACACAAGAATATTCACCCCACGCTATGACTCCCCGGCAACGGCACCAGAAAAAGGTCTTGATAACCCGCAAGTATACGGGATAGTTGTAGCCTCTTTCGATAAGTAAGAGTGTCGAACCCAACGAGGAGCTAAAGGTAGAACAAATACTCTCTCAAGTCCTATCTGCCACTGATACGACTCTACGCACACTTGACGTTCGCTTTACCTAGAACAAGTATGAAACTAGAAGTACTTTGTAGGTGTTGTTGGATAGGTTTGCAAGAAAGTAAAGAACGCGTAAAGAAAAGCTAGGGGCTGTTTAGATAAAGATGCAACAAAGTAAATATAGCGAGTGTGGAAAAGGGGTGGTAGGAGTTGTGGAATTGTCCATAAGCAACTGACTATGTTACTAGACCGGTAATCACTATTGCAATTCTATTTGAGGGAGAGGCATAAGCTAACATACTTTCTCTACTTGGATCATATGCACTTATGGTTGGAACTCTAGCAAGCATCCGCAACTACTAAAGATTCATTAAGGTAAAACCCAACCATAGCATTAAAGTATCAAGTCCCCTTTATCCCATACGCAAACAACCTACTTACTCGGGTTTGTGCATCTGTCACTCACGCCGCCCACCATAAGCAAATCATAAACATATTGCAAACCCTACAGCGGGAATCCCTCACGCTTGTGCGACACGGAGGACACAATAGGACAGCACCAATAATAAAACATGCAACTCAAACCAATCATAGCACTTCATCAATCACCGATAGGACAACGAAAATCTACTCATACATCATAGGATGGCAACACATCATTGGAAAATAATATGAAGCATAAAGCACCATGTTCAAGTAGAGGGTATAGTGGGTTGCGGGAGAGTGGACCGCTGGATATAGATGGGGGAAGGTGATGGAGGTGTTGGTGAAGATGATGGATGTGTTGGTGAAGACCGCAGTGATGATGATGGCCCCCGGCGGCGTTCCGGCGCCACCGGAAGCAAGGGGGAGAGAGCCCCCCTTCTTCTTCTTCTTCTTCCTTGACCTTCTCCCTAGATGGGAGAAGGGTTTCCCCTCTGGTCCTTGGCTCCCATGGCGTGGGAGGGGCGAGGGCCCCTCCGAGATTGGATCTATCTCTCTGTTTCTGCGTTCTCTTCTGGCTCTGTTTCACCGTTTCGTGTATATATTGAGATCCATAACTCCGATTGGCCTGAAACCTTCGCCGTGATTTTTTTTCTAAATATTAGCTTTCTTGTGGCGAAAGAAGAGTGTCAACCGCCTTACGGTGGGCTCACGAGGGTAGGGGGCGCGCCCTCCTGGTACGGGCGTAGGCCCCTACCTCATGACCACCTCGGGCACCGTCTCGCGTGGATTTTTCTTCCGGAATTTTCCATATTTTCCAAAAATAAGCTCCGTCCGTTTTTATCCCATTTGGACTCTGTTTGATATGGATATTCTCTGAAACATAAAACATGCAACAGACAGGAACTGGCACTGGGCACTGGATCAATAAGTTAGTCCCAAAAATAATATAAAAAGTTGCCAAAAGGTATATGAAAGTGAATAATATTGGCATGGAACAATCAAAAATTATAGATACGACGGAGACGTATCAATGATGAATCAGGTGATGAATTTGGCCCCAGCTATGTAAAACTTGCTTCCCTTGCCACTAAACAACAAAGATCTTTGGAAAAAGTTCAATACATGCTAAATAAGAGCAATGATATGTTGGGTGAAGAAATGGATCAGTCAAAAGCTTTGGCTGAGAGCCTTCAGAGACTTCAGTCCAAGTTTGACACCCTTCAAGGTCATCATAACACTCTCTTATCTGATCACGAGAAGCTTTCTTATGAATTTTTTCAAAGAAAGCAAAATCTTGAGAAGCTAAGAGTGGATTATGAAGATCTTCAGAAGGAGCGCGATTCATTACTTGCTCAACAAATCAGCGCTACTCAGGAGGAATTTGTTCCTCCATGTCTGAAGTGCATTGAACATGAAACTGCTAATTCTTCACCTGAATGTTCAAATGCTTCTAATGCTATAAATTCTTCACCTGTCTCTGCTATCACTAATTCCTCATCTAAGGACATTGCTAGTATCACTGATGATGCAGGGCTGAAGGAATTGTACATGACAGGCATGTACAAAAGCCTCAAAGGGCATCAGACTCTTTGTGATGTGCTCAAAAAGCAGATCCTCAATAGGAACCCTAGGAAAGAGGGTATTGCCTTTGAGAGGAAACTCAATGATGATGGAACATATTGGAAGCCTGAGCAGTACCACAAAACCTCATGGGTTGCTGCAAAGGGACCTCCAGTTGATCCATCTAATTTATCTGGCTTTACTTGTGAATCTCCTTATTCTTCTGATGAGTCATTTGAATCCAACTATAAACTGTTCAAAAATCAGAATGGTGAAGTATTTGCTAGATATGTTGGCACTAACTGCAGGAACGGTTCCCCTATGAAGAAAATCTGGGTTCCCAAAAGTTGCCTTGAAAGTCTTCAGGTGAATGTCCTCATGACACCACCTGTGAAGAATAGGAACTCTAGATCAAATTCTTCATATGGACCAAATTCTTCATATGGATCCAAGTCCTCATACGGACTAAATTCCTCATGTGGATCAAATTCCTCAAAAGGATCAAAGTCCTCAAATGATCATCATCGTGCTAACCCCTTTGTTTCGCAGGGTAGAGCTAAGGGCTATGAATATGAGCACTATTCTTCTAATCATTATGTTCATAAGTCCTCGAAGAATTTCTCTGCTTATTCATATGCTTATCCTAACCCCTCTTATGTGAAACAAAGTGGACTGGCTTCTATGCCACCTTTCTCATATGGTGCTCGTAGAGTGATGAATTCTTTGCCACCCCTTCATATGTGAGTGGTGAAGAAAAAGAACTGATCTCTTATGGGTCAGGTCTCCAGACGTGCTTAAAACGTCTGAAGAATTTGCTGGAGACATGAACATTGCCTGAAAGGATGCAGGCTAATCATGATGAAATGAACTTTCATATCACACGTCCTCATACTGTTTATCTGTCCTATTGTTTGATGAAATTGATCTGATGATATTGATGTCATATTCTTCACCTATGAAGTATATGAGTTCGTAAGTTGCACTAATTCATTTGCAGGATGATCAACCCAAAGCCAATGAGTGGGTCCTCGATAGTGGATGTACGAATCACATGCCTGGTGACAAGAATCTATTGATGGATGTTCCTTTATCACCGTCGCATCTGAAGCATATCATCTTCGTTGACAAAGGCAAAAGTCAGGTATTGGGTCTAGGTAAGGTTGCGATCTCAAAGGATCAACACATGGACAAAGTCATGCTTGTCGAGTCCTTAGGATACAACCTCATGTCTGTCTCAATGCTTTGTGATCTTGATATGGTTGTTGTCTTTGGCAAATATCATTGTGTTGTGATCATGGAAGCTGACAATTCCAAAGTCTTTGAAGGCTTTAGGAGAGGAGACTTGTACATTGTTGATTTCTCTACAGGACCACAATCGGCCGTATGCCTACTTGCAAAAGCTTCAGAAGGCTGGCTATGGCATCAACGACTTGGTCATGCTGGCATGAGGAATTTGCACACGCTTGCGAAGAAGAAGCATGTCATTGGCATTGAGAATGTCGAATTCGTCAAGGATCACTTATGCGGAGCCTGTGAAGCTGGAAAGATGACAAAGGCCAAGCATCCAGCAAAGAGTATCATGACCACCACTCAACCATTTGAATTGCTTCATGTGGATCTCTTTGGTACTAATCATTATTCTGCTGTTACAAATGATGCATCTCTATATGGCTTTGTTATTGTTGATGATTATTCTCGTTACACATGGGTGCACATTGTCACTTACAAACATGAGGTGCAGGAAGTCTTCAAACGATTTTCCTCGAGGGCTTGAACCAACTTTGGTGTGAAGATCAAGCATATCAGAAGTGACAATGGGACTGAGTTCAAGAATTCTGGTCTTGATGACTATCTTGATGAACTTGGTATTATTCATGAGTTATCTGCTCCATATACTCCTCCGCAGAATGGCGTCGTGGAGCGCAAGAACAGAACTCTTGTTGAGATGGCTCGCACTATGCTTGATGAATACAAGACACCTCGTCGTTTCTGGATTGAGGCTATTGATACTGCGTGCCACATCATCAATAGAGTATATCTTCACAAAATCTTCAAGAAGGCTGCTTATGAACTCCTCACTGACAAGAAACCCAATATGAGTTACTTCAAAGACTTCGGTGCTAAATGTTGGATTAGAGATCCTCATCACAATTCTAAATTTGCACCGAAAGCACATGAGGGTTTTATGCTTGGTTACGAAAAGGACTCGCACACCTACAAAGTCTTCAACAACGTTCTTCACAAGGTTGTTGAAACTATAGATGTGCGGTTTGATGAAACTAATGGATCGCAAAGAGAGCACCTACCTTCTGTGTTAGATGAACCAGCACCTGAGGAATCTATCAAGTTCAAGGCTACTAAGGATGTCATTCCTACCGAAGAAACTGCTGAAGAATTCATTCCAGAACATGAAGAACGTCGAGTTGGCACACCTGAAGAAAATGGTGCTGAGGAAAATGCTCCTGAAGAAAATGCGGATCAAATTCCTCGAAGACAACCCGCTCATCCTCGCATTGCAAATGAAGTGCAAATCGAGAAGATCATCAATGACATTGAAGCACCAGGTCCTCTCACACGCTCAAAAGCTTCACATTTGTCTAACTTTTGTGGGCACTTTGCTTTTGTCTCTATCACAGAGCCCACTAAGGTAGATGAAGAATTTCTGGAGCCTGAGTGGATTCAAGCTATGCAAGAAGAATTACATCAGTTCGAGCTCAACAACATCTGGGAACTGGTCAAACGTCCAGATCCTCGCAAGCACAACATTATTGGCACAAAGTGGATCTACCGCAACAAGCAAGATGAAAATGGCCTTGTGGTGAGGAATAAGGCACAGCTTGTAGCTCAAGGCTACACACAAGTTGAAGGAATTGACATCGATGAAACTTTTGCACATGTTGCTAGACTTGAGGCTATTCGCATATTACTTGCTTATGCTAACCATCATGATATTATGTTACAACAAATGGATGTGAAAAGTCCATTCCTCAATGGTAAGCTTGAGGAAGAAGTATATGTTGCTCAACCCCCAGGTTTTGAAGATCCAAAGCATCATGACAAAGTCTTCAGACTCAATAAGGCCCTGTATGGCCTCAAGCAGGCCCCTCTGGCGTGGTATGATACTTTGAAGGAATTCCTCATGAAGAAAGGCTTCAAACCCGGTTCACTCGGCCCAACTCTTTTCACTAAATCTTATGATGGTGAATTGTTTGTGTGCCAAATTTATGTTGATGATATCATTTTTGGCTGTACTGACCAACTATACAGTGATGAATTTGCCTATATGATGAGTGAAGAATATCAAATGTCTATGATGGGAGAATTGAAATTCTTTTTAGGTCTTCAAATTCGTCAACAGCGCATTGTCATATTCATATCTCAGGAGAAATACCTCAAGGACGTATTGAGGAAATTTGGCATGCAAGATTGCAAAGGGGTCAAAATTCCAATGCCCACAAATGGCCATCTATGCACTGATGAAAATGGTAAAGACTTCGATCAAAAGGTATACTACTCCATGATTGGCTCTTTATTGTACCTATGTGCATCTAGGCCGGATATTATGCTTAGTGTTTGTATGTGTGCCCGATTTCAAGCTACACCGAAGGAATCACACCATAAGGCTGTGAAGCATATTCTTCGATATCTAGCTCACACACCAACACTTGGATTATGGTATCCCAAGAGCTCTTCGTTTGATCTCATTGGATATTCAGACTCTGACTATGCTGGCGATCGTGTGGACCGCAAGTCAACATTAGGCACATGCCATTTCCTCGGACGATCTTTGGTCTGTTGGTCCTCGAAGAAACTGAACTGCGTATCACTCTCCACTATAGAAGCTGAGAACATTGCTGCTGGATCGTGCTGTGCTCAATTACTATGGATGAAGAAAACACTCAAGGACTATGGCATCAACGTGAAGAATGTGCCTCTCTACTGTGACAATGAGAGCGCTATCAAGATTTCTCATAGCCCAGTTCAGCACTCAAAGACCAAGCACATCCAGATTCGTCATCATGTTCTTCGTAATCATGTGTTGAAGGGCGACATCTCCATCGACCACGTTAGCACAAAAGACCAGCTGGCCGATATCTTCACTAAGCCCTTGGATGAGAAGAGATTTAGCAAGTTGTGGTGTGAGCTAAATATCCTAGAATCTTCGAATGTTCTCTGAAATGGACAGATATCCTAACACTTATGCTGACTTGATGACTTAGATGCGCAACACACGAAGTAATGTTTTTCTTCAATCAATGAAGACTAACCCTCTAAGTCTGAAGAAATTAATGAAGAAATTGATTCTCAGAGCCCTACAACAATTGTTCGCGGTGTCTGAAATCAGCTTTCTTATACGTGGGTTACGCCACCAACCAAAGTTGAAAATCTTCAATTTGAGCTTTTCTTCGTTTTTGAAATTCCTCAGTTTTTTTAAATTCTTCAACTTTGCTTTGTCTTCACTCTTTCCGGTGTTGTTCTTCATTTGAATATATATATGAGTTTATGTCCTCTACAACATTCACTTATTGCTAATTCTTCAAGTTGATTTCTTCTGCTAAGTGAATGTGATCGGACCCTTCCCCCTTTATGCTAAACTCAACCCAGTCAGTTCACAAATTCTTCATGTGCTTTCTAATTGAAACTCGTTCAAAATCTTCACCGTGTCCTTGACAACTGAAGAAATTGCGAACGGAACTTTTAACTTATCTCATCTAAATTTTCGGCTTTGCCGCTCAAACCGTTCCGCATCCCACGACAATACTTATCTACTCACCCACGATCCTACACGATCGCCACCTCTTAGTACGTGAGTGACACATGTCAAGCGAATGAGAAGGGCCAGGGGCACGTTCGTCCGATTTCCTCGGGCGAACAGTTTTTCACTCCCACTATAAATACCCCTGCATCTTCCTCACTTCGTTTTTACTCTGCTCGCTCTCACTCCTGCTCAAGCTTCTCAAACCCTAGCGTCGCCACTACTTCATCATCGCTGGTGAGTAAGAGCTTCACTGCCTCGACCTTGTCGCCGTTGTACTCGCGCCTATTGCGGATTTCTTCACTCCGCCGCCGCCGTAGCCGTCTTCCTCTGCCAAGTTAGGGCGTGGAAGATTTGAACTGACGAACTTCACATCTACTCTTCCCAGTTTGTCGTGTTCTTCATCAAGGGTAATTAAAAGTTACTTTTACTGCCCTCTTTGATTCATAAGTTTTCTTGAAAATCTTCAAAGGTGTTTATTCTTCAAATCTTCACACACATGAACACCTCACATGTCATCTGCTCTTGATTTGTTTCTCTAAGTGATGATTTTCTTCAAGATTCCTCAATTGTGTGGATTTTCAATCTGTACAACTCTGGAACCTAAGATTAAGAACGCTTAGTGAAATTCTTCAAGACACATCTGGTCAAATTCCTCAAACCTATTCTTTTTGGAAATCTTCTGAGAATGCATATGACCTCTCCAAATTCCTCGCAACTGTACTCTGTTCACAGGTACTCATGTCCGTTGCTGAATCACTAGGTTCTCATCAACTTAACTCATTTGCAGCGTTCCTCGAAGAAAAGTTGCACACCTCTTCAAAAACTTTAGTTGTTCATATTCCTCAGCTGAAGAAAATGGCTGATGGAAAGAAGCCACAGAAGGGAGGAAAGAGGCCTGAGGTCAATACTGCTTTCAAAATCCCTGAGGACATATACAAGGATTATTGCACTCCTGATGAGGCCAAATTTGGCAAGGAGGACAAAAATCAGCGCAAGGTGCGCATACGGAGGATAGAGAGGAGATGGGCACGGGAATGGAGGGAGTACAGATATGTTACTCCCAAGTATATGAAGAAATTCGCACTCAACCCTCCATGCCCAAGACCTCCATTGGCACCTGGCCAATTGGCAGATCCCACCAGCCTCAAGCACGGTGAGGATTATCCTGATGAATGGGCAAAGCGCCATGCCAAATTGACCAAACAAGCAAAGGAAGCAGTGAGGAAATTCAATGAAGACTCTGCTGCTGTTGCTACCGCTGCTGAGGCCTCTGCTAGTAAGCCGAAGAAGGCGATGCCTAAGAAGCCTGTGCATAAGCCAAGTGCTTCACCCTCAATACCCTCACGACCAAGTTTCCCAGCAATGCCCTCACGGCCAGATTCTTCAAAACCCTCACGGCCAATTCCTCAGACTGCTCCTCCTCCTTCAAAGTCCTCAGCTCCTCCGACAAAGTCTTCAGCTGCTCAGACCAAATCCTCTGCACATGTGCATCTCGCCATGTGCCAAAGGAACACATGCATCTCAATCGCCTCAGGAGCATCTGCAAGTTCCTCAGCTGGCCCCTCTCTGCTGAAGAAAAATGCCACTGCTGGACGAGGCCTTCGACCAAGTCCTCACAAGAAGCAGGTCGCCTTCCAAGTGCCCTCTGATGACAATGAGGCTGATGATGAAGAACTTACCGAAATCATCAGAGACAGGCAGGCCAGGGCTGCCAGAGCCAAAGGCAGCAATGTGCCACTCCTATTGGATACAAAGTTGATCCTCGACTTCATTGACCAATGGCACAAGGACCCTAACACGCCTTTGCCGGAGATGAACCTCAATCCTAGTCAAAGTCATGTTCTAACTGCCTTCATTGAGGAAGAGAAGTGGAAATTTGAAGAAGGCAGAATACTGAAGAAAGCGCAGTACAAGAAGCAGCGCTACCTCAAGGACAATATCCTCACTCTTACCCCTGATCAACTTGTTGCCTTGCAAGCTAAGCTCAAGCAACTGAGTGATGAATTCAATCGCTACTATGCTGATTGGAAGGGCGCCAAGGTCCGGTTCGTCAATCTGACAAAGAAATTCACTTCAAGTGATGCTGCTCCTGTGCACATTGAAGTTACTCCGGTTGAAGCATCTGCTCAGCCCACTGAAGAACATGCCAGCACCGCTGATGACAATCAGGCTGCTGAATTAATGAAAGTACCAGGGCTGATGACTGCATTCCAGCCACTGAAGAAATTGTCAGGGCATCCACTAGTGGTGCACCTGAAGAAAGTGAAGAAGTCAGGGCAACTGCATCAGTTGCGGCTGAAGAAACTGCACCAAATTTCTCTGCTCCTCCCGCGCCTACACCAACTCCGATCCTTCCATCTGCATCAGATGAGAAGAAGACCAAGGGTGCAGAGCGTGCAGCTGTGAAGAAAAGGAAGGCATCAACTTCATCAGATTCTTCAGCTCCGAAGAAAATGAAGCCTTTGCCAAGCTCATTTCACAACCCAATTGATGCCGTTCCTGTCTCATTCATGCCATCAAAGGACCTTGTTCCTTTTGGTGAAGATTATGTGATTCCAAACAAATCCGATGATGAGAATCCTTCTGCTGCTTCGTCAGAGCAGTTGGATGAAGAAATTGAAGTGGATGAAATCCCTTCAACACCAGTTGTCTCCTCATCTATTCCTCAGTTCACTGCTGAAGAGGCCGGCGTTGAAGAAATGGAAGATGAGGATGTGGACATTGGCTATACCACACCTGTGCTAAATGATGACTTTTGGGAAAGTCAGCACCCCAACTCTCCAATGTTCACTCCACATCAAGCAATTCCTCAGTCCCCTGCTGCCACTGAAGTACAAATGGGATCTGAAGAACCTCATGCAACCCCATCTATTCATGAAGATATTCCAGCCACTAGTGCTGAAGAAATTGTAAATGAAGAATTGAACACCCAGGCTGCAGTTGAAGAAGAGCCTCAAATTCCTCAGTCTGTGGATCCTGAGATTGTGACTCCTAAGGTGGTGATGTAATTGACTGACACTCCTCAGCCCAAGCCAAAGGATCCCTTCTCAAAGAAGCAGAAATTGAAGGCTGATGACTTCTTAGGCGAGCATGTGCGCTTCACTGATTTCAATCCTTATGACAATGCTCGTCTTAGAAGGAAGCGCTTCTGGACTGCCAGCCAGGCCAATTTCTATCTTCACTGCTTTTCAACAAGGAAAAAGTCTTCGACCACGAGCATATTCCTCACGTGGACATGGAATCAATGCCTTGCTTCTCTCAAGTCCTCAGTATGCTTCATGATGCAGGATTGCTCAACTTTTGCTCAGACATAGTTGATTGGAATGAAGAGCTTATTCTTCAGTTCTACGCACATCACAGGTGATGCTAATGATATCAACTCTTGGGTGTTGGCCTGGATGACCGAAAACACTCACTATAAGGCACCGGCCTCTGAATTACTTCATGCCCTGCCAATCAGTCATCCACCTGAAGGTGCTCATTGTCTTTACAAAGAGCCTGAACTCACTGCTCATTACATGCAAGTGCTCATGAAGCCTCTGAAGCCTGGTCAAGCCCCAAGGACCAAATTCCTCGTGAAGGAATTGTTGTATGTGCCAAGAACCATCTATCACATTCTGACGAAGACTATAAGTCCTATCAAAGGCCATGACTCATCCGATGAGGAAATCATTGGCATGATGAAGAATATGCTATTCAACATCATGCATGGCATCCCTATTAATTATCATGATTTCTTCATGAGGACTCTGGCAAATGTTGCACTTTCACCGTTTGAGCTGAAGCCTTATGCTCCTTGGATTATGAGATTCCTCAGAATAAGGTCTTCACTCAACTACAAAGCTGACTTTCAGAATCACCTCATCTACTTGCCACCAATTGAAGTCCTCAAGTGGACATATTCCTCAGCTGATGAGAAGGGCAAGGCACCAGCTGTTATCGATGAAGGTATTCGTCCATTGGATGGTCAGTTCCGCAAAGCTGCATCTTATTCCACCAATGATGACTCTGCCACTCATGATTCTGCTGCCAATGCATCCAAGCCAAATCCTCAAACCACTGCTCCTCGGGTGATGACTGACCATGAGCTGATTCTTAGTCTTCACCAGAAGGTGGATCGAAACCACAAATGGGTTAAGCGTCAGTTTGGCTCTATTCTTCACAACATGACTTCTACACATAATGCAGTGAAGAAAAACCATTACTACCTCCATGAAGTTTTTGATCGCACATGGGCTATTCTGTCACATCTCTATGGTGAAGAAGATCTGAAGAAAATGGGCTTCAAGGAAGATTTTGACTGGTCTGCTCCTCCACCGAAGAAATTCAAGAAGGTCAAGGTTCCTTCCTTGGTCACCAGTTCATATTCCTCATCACGCGACATGGACGAGTTTGAAGACTTGGACGACACTGTGGCAGGCCCTACAACGATTCAAGACCCCAACAACGCTGGCCCTCCTCCATCTACATGATATTCTTCAGGGGTGTTAGTCCTCATTCTCAACCCTTTTGGTCATTCGATGACAAAGGGGGAGAATTTGAGTTAGTCTTCAAGCGGGTCTATCTTATATGGGAGTTTTTTTAAGTTACAACTCTCGTTCTTTTGATGACTTTGCTGGATCAAGTTGTAATCTTAAACTCTATGGTGGCCTGATACTTTTGCTGAGTTCTTCTGCATGCTTATTCCTCATTAATGTCAATGCACGCATGCTGAATTACATCAGTCACCATATTTCATCATGCATTTCAAATTCTTCATATTATATGTCAAATGCGTGTATGAATTACAAGATATAGGGGGAGATCTCCATGATTATACTCTTCAAGTGTGCATTGCCTCAAAAGCAAATTCCTCACTATGCACATCTTCAGGGGGAGTTCTTCTATATCTTGCAATCTAATTCCTCAACATGAGTATTTACACTTCATATATTTATCCCCGTTGAAAACTTAACCTATATTGTCATCAATCACCAAAAATGGGGAGATTGTAAGTGCATCTAGTGCCCCTTAGTGATTTTGGTGTATTGAAGACTTATAGGTTAAGGGACTGATGCGTTTGTGAGTGTACACAGGTCTATAAGTCTATGAGGAGTTTGATATTTACAGAGAAAGTCGATCCCTAAAAATGAAGTTCTTCAACTGAAGACTTTGGATTTCTGAAGACTTTCTGAAGACTTTGAAAGTGAAGAAATTGGTGTGACCTTGAAGACTTGGCAATCATTCGAGGAACATGAAGCGTGAAGACTTTTGTTTTTTTGTTTCATTTTCTCCTTCTTGAGTCATAGGAAACACCGTACTGTTAAAGGGGGTTGAGGAAATACTAAGGAAAAATTTCCATGTGATGCTCAACTCAAAATCCTACACCTACCAATCCCTTCGAGTGAAGCCATTAGAAATCTTATACAGTTCAGTCAATTTCTTCAGTAACAGAGATTAAGTTCTTCTGGTTGCTGAGGAATTTGTTCTGACTGAGGAGTTAGGAATTCGCCAGTGCGGATTGCCTACATAGAGGAACATGGTAGCCCTGAGGAATTTGAGAGCCAAAATTCCGACCGTTGCTGTGCTATGCGCCAGCTATCCTAAATATCTACCCACCTAACGGTCATATCATTGAAGGGCATTTATGTCTTATCATGTTAGGGCTGCTCCCTAGGCTATAAATAGCCGCCCCCTACAACCACTAGCTGGTTGGCTGCTCTGAGAGAAACTGACACTTGTCATTTAAGAGCATCCCATCCTCCGAGGACTTTGAGCGAATATCATCAAGTGAGGAAAACTCAAACCAACACACCTACAACCCAAAGTGATTGAGCATCACTGAAGAGATTGATCCTGCGTGGATCCTGATGATGTTATGTATCTAGGGTAGGGTCATGGACCTATCTAGGATACCATACCCAAGGACATCCTTAGACAAAGCTACCTTCTAGTCGACCAAGAGTGACTCCACTCGACCGGCTAGAAGACACTCGACGAACCTAAAGACACTCGACCATGAAGACTCACTCGACCATCAGGAGTTCAAGATCTACTTTGTATCCAAACGGTCTGTAATTAAGTAGTCTTAATGGTCATGATGACACTTTATATAGGGCGTTACCAGTAACGCCCGGCCTTAATGTACTTTAACCCTCTGCTACGTGGGTTGGCTGGGGTCCTGGCGTCCTCTATATAAGCCACCCCCCTCCATTGGTAGAAGGGTTCGCACCCCTGTAATCCTTATACACATAAACCAGTCGACCGCCTCCGGGCTCCGAGACGTAGGGCTATTACTTCCTCAGAGAAGGGCCTGAACTCGTTAAACACTCATGTTTACAACTACTCCATAGCTAGGATCTTGCCTCTCCATACCTACCCCCCATTCTACTGTCATACTTAGAACCACGACAGTTGGCGCCCACCGTGGGGCCGGTGTCTTAGCGACTTTTTGGAGAAGTTGCAATTTGTCTGATTGCCTTCATCATGGTTTCCGGCGGAGCTCTGGTCGAGGGCCGCGAGATCCGTCTCGGTGCGCTCGCTTTCATCGCCGATGACTCCGCTTGGCTCCAGGAGGCACCACTCGACATCGACGCGCTCCCCGTCCGCGGGATGATGCACTTTCGGGCGTGTGTCTGCGGCGTCCTGCTGCGGCAGCTGTCGACTCCCTACCGGTCGACTCCTATGCTGTCTTCCCTCCCTGTCTCCCGCCAGCGCAAGCGCTCCGGTCGGTCGAGGCTCTAGCGATGGGTGAGACACGCAGTGGCTCGCCAATCGGCCACCACCCAAGTCGCGGCAATTGAGCCCGACGAATCTCTCTACAGCCTGTTCGACCTGTCAACTGGCTCCGTAGAGACTGCATCTGAATGCGATAGCAGTGATCCAGCGGCGGAGGTCCTGATGGTCAACGGGCCTCGTAGCCCTCCTGGTTTCCCCCGCAACGACAGGATGGACGACGGAGGCGACCCCGCTCAGGCCCACAAAGAGTATCAGCCCGAGCCACTCACTTCCAAGCAGAGGGAAGAACTTCGCCACCGGAACATGGATGCCCTGCATACTCCCATTGCAGGAGAAACTCCTGAAGCTCGTGCCCTGGAAGAGGCGCGTTTGGCCAACTTGGCTGAACGCACTCGACTGGAGAACCTCCAGCGAGCACTCGACGAGCGTGCGCGTCAGCGAGTACCCGACTCCCGCCGACGTCAGCTCTTTCCGCAACCGACTCAGGTATATCGAACCCCGATTCAAAATTTGGCAGTTGTAGCCCGTATAGCGGAATCAATTCAGCCCTCTCAGTCGGAGGCTGGAAGAGGCTTGATGCAGATCAGAGATTTGCTCCGGGCAGCAGGAGATCAGAATTCAGTTGTGTCGCAGTCGCGCAACAGGATTCACAGTCGATCCGTCGCTGCGAATACTGTTCAGTCGGCTCACAGTCCAAGGTCGCCTCCGAGGCGTGCGGGACGTGAAGGCCGGCGAGACCCCTATGATGATCGATTTGATCGTGATGACAGGCGTCGAGTGCCCACTCCTCCCCCGAGAAGTGGGTCTAACGCCCATCGACAGCAAGATGACAGACGCCAGCTCAGCATTGGGCGGAGAGCTCCAGTCGACCCCAGAGAGCCAGGCATTGACGCGAGGTCCATCATCGTGCAAGGTTTGGTCGACCGGAACAGAGCTCATAGAGGTGGCCATGACAGAGATGTGCCCACAAGCAGCCGAGTCCATGTTTCAGGTCCAGAATGTTTTAGCAGAGCCATCAGAGCCGCAGTGATACCCCCCAACTTCAGGTTGGCGACTGGAGTGAGTAAGTTCACCGAAGAGTCTAAGCCTGAAACTTGGCTTGAAGACTACCGAGTGTCTGTTCAGATTGGGGGCAGTAATGATGAGGTGGCCATGAAGCATTTGCCACTTATGCTAGAGGGTTCGGCCAGGGCGTGGTTGAATCAGTTAGCTCCTAGTAGCATTTACACCTGGGAAGATCTTTCCCGAGTGTTCGTCAGGACATTCGAGGGAACTTGCAAGCGACCGGCCGGATTGACAGAGCTGCAAGTTTGCGTACAAAAGTCGAGTGAAACACTGAGAGATTACATCCAGAGATGGATCACTTTGCATCATACTGTGGAGAATGTGTCAGACCATCAAGCGGTCTGCGCTTTCAAGGATGGTGTCAAGAACAGAGAGTTGAGCCTGAAGTTTGGTCGAACTGGAGATATGACCCTGAGTCGGATGATGGAAATAGCCACCAAGTACGCCAATGGCGAAGAAGAGGACCGACTCCGGAGTGGCAAGTACAAGCCGAGTCAGTCGGATAAAGGAAATTCCAGTCGAAAGCAAAAGCGGAAGGCCGAGCCAGCTGCTCCTAGAGAGGCTCTGGCCGTGACTCAGGGCAAATTCAAAGGGAAGCCCAAAGGATCTTGGAACCCCAAGAAGGTAAAAGATAAGGAAGGTAATGACGTGATGGATCTGCCATGTCATATCCACACAAAGAAAGACAAAGAGGGTAACTTCATCTACCCAAATCATACCACTCGCCACTGCCGGCTCTTAATCCAGCAGTTTCAAGGGAAACAGCCGAAGGACAAAGAGAAGGAGTCGGACAAGGCTGAGGACAAGGAAGACAGTGATGGAGAGTACCCTCATGTCAACTCCATTCTGCTGATTTTTGCTGATGTAGAGAGCAAAAGTCGACTGAAAGTGATCAACCGTGAGGTCAATATGGTCGCCCCGGCGACACCAAACTATCTGAGATGGTCACAAACTCCCATTACTTTCGACCAGTCTAATCACCCTACTCACATTGCCACCCCTGGGAGGCAAGCGCTGGTGGTCGACCCAGTCGTCGAAGGCACTCGACTGACGAAGGTACTGATGGATGGCGGCAGTGGATTGAATATACTATATGCAGAGACGCTCAAGGGAATGGGCATTCTGATGTCCAGGCTCAGTTCCAACAACATGAGTTTTCACGGATCATCCCGGGAAAGAAGGCTGAGTCACTCGGCCAAATAGCTCTGGATGTAGTGTTCGGCGACTCGAAGCATTTCCGCAAAGAGAAGCTGACATTTGAAGTCGTGGATTTCCGAAGCGCCTACCACGCTATTTTGGGAAGACCAACCTATGCCTGCTTCATGGCTTGACCATGTTATGTGTACCTCAAGTTAAAGATGCCTGGCCCCAAAGGCGTGATCACCATCACTGGCAGCTGGAAGAAGGCAGAAGAGTGTTTCCAGAAAGGCTCGAAGATTGCGGATGACCAGATAACAGTGGTAGAGCTGGAGGAATACAAGAAGAATGCAGATCCGAGTGATTTGCTGCGGGCCAAGAAGCCCGCCACAGAGTCAGCATTTCAGTCGTCCGGGGAGACGAAGCCAGTTCATATCCACCCGACTGACCCCAATGCAGCTCCGACCCATATTTCCACAACACTCGACTCTAAATAGGAAGAAGCGCTCATCCAGTTCCTCTGTGAGAACTGGGACATCTTTGCATGGAAGCCAGCTGACATGCCGGGTGTTCCTAGGGGACTGGCTGAGCATCGCCTTAGAGTCGACTCAAAAGCGAAACCTGTTAAAGAGCATCTTCGACGGTCCGCCGTTCAGAAGAAAAAAGCCATTGGCGAGGAGGTGGCTCGACTCCTTGCAGCAGAGTTCATCCGAGAGATATACCACTCCGAGTGGCTCGCCAATGTCGTCATGGTTCCCAAGAAGGACAGCTCACTTCGTATGTGCATTGATTTCAAACATATAAATTGGGCCTGCCCGAAAGATCATTTTCCTCTCCCTCGCATCGACCAAATTGTCGACTCGACCGCAGGGTGCGAGAGATTGTCTTTTCTAGACGCTTATTCCGGGTATCATCAGATCCGTCTGTATGGGCCCGACGAAATCAAAACAGCTTTCATCACTCCATTCGGGTGCTTCTGCTATATCACCATGTCATTTGGCCTCAAGAATGCCGGAGCCACGTTCATGAGAATGATTCAAAAGTGCTTGCTCACTCAAATCAGTCGCAATGTGGAAGCATACATGGATGATATCGTGGTCAAGTCACGAAAGGGTTCCGACCTATTGACTGACTTAGCCGAAACATTTGCCAATCTCAGGAGGTATGATATCAAGCTCAATCCATCAAAGTGCACATTCGGAGTACCTGGCGGAAAGTTACTCGGTTTTCTCGTTTCTGAACGAGGAATCGATGCTAACCCAGAAAAAGTTGGCACCATACTTCGAATGAAACGCCCTGTGCGTGTGCACGACGTCCAGAAGCTTACTGGATGCTTGGCCGCGTTAAGTCGATTCATCTCTCGCCTCGGTGAAAAGGCGTTGCCCCTTTACCGACTGATGAAGAAGGCAGACAAGTTCGAGTGGACTCTAGAAGCTGATGCAGCGTTTGCCGAGTTAAAAACTCTGCTCTCCACCCAGCCGGTGCTTGCTGCTCCAATCAGCAAAGAGCCTCTGTTGCTTTATATTGCAGCCACAGGACAAATCGTCAGTACAGTACTTACGGTCGAGCGGGAAGAAGAAGGGAAAGCCTTCAAAGTGCAGCGCCCAGTGTATTATCTCTCTGAAGTTTTGACCCCATCGAAGCAAAGATATCCTCATTATCAGAAGCTCGTATATGGGATCTACATGACCATGAAGAAGGTTGCTCATTATTTCTCTGATCATGACATTACAGTCGTCAGCGATGCACCATTGTCAGAGATTCTGCACAACAGAGATGCAACTGGTCGAGTGGCTAAATGGGCGATTGAACTCCTTCCCCTTGATATCAAATTCGAGGCAAAGAAAGCCATTAAGTCCCAGGCTATAGCAGATTTCCTTGCCGAGTGGATTGAGTAACAACAGCCGACTCAAGTTCACTCGGAGCATTGGACCATGTTCTTTGATGGCTCTAAGATGTTAAATGGTTCTGGTGCTGGGGTTGTTTTGGTTTCCCCCCGAGGAGATAAGCTCAGATATGTGCTCTAGATCCACTTTGATTCCTCCAACAATGAAGCAGAATATGAAGCACTCTTGTATGGATTACGCATGGCCATTTCACTCGGCGTCTTTCGCCTTATGGTCTATGGCGATTCAGATTTGGTGGTCAATCAAGTGATGAAGGAGTGGGACGTTAGAAGCCCAGCCATGACTGGATACTGCAACGCAGTGAGAAAGCTCGAAAAGAAGTTCGAAGGGTTAGAGCTCCACCACATACCCCGACTGAAAAATCAAGCAGCTGACGATCTGGCGAAGATAGGATCCAAGAGAGAAGCCATCCCCAGTGATGTGTTTTTGGAGCATATCCACACTCCGTCAGTCGTAGAAGATCCTTTTACCGATGAAGCTCCGCAACCTAAGAGTGTTACGGATCTGACTGAGGTTGAAGTCCCTGCAGTGGTCGACCTGATCATTGAAGTTTTAGTGATCACTCCCGATTGGACAGTACCGTATATCGCGTATATATTGAGGAAAGAGCTCCCGGAGGACGAAGAAGAGGCTCGACAGATCGTCCGCCGATCTAAGGCCTTTACCGTGATAAGGGGACAGCTGTACAGAGAAAGCGCGACTGGAGTTGGTCAGAAATGCATAACACCGGAGGAAGGTCGAATAATCCTTGATGACATCCACTCGGGGACCTGTGGCCATCATGCGTCCTCTCGGACCATCGTGGCCAAAGCATACCGAGCCGGATTTTATTGGCCAAGAGCGAATGAAATGGCGAAGGAGATAGTCGACAAGTGCGAGGGATGTCAATTTTACTCCAATATGTCACACAAACCCGCGTCAGCTTTGAAGACTATACCACTCGTCTGGCCCTTTGCAGTATTGTGGTTGGATATGGTCGGTCCTTTGAGAACAGGCAGAAGCGGTTTCACCCATGTGCTGGTAGCAGTCGACAAGTTCACCAAGTGGATTGAAGCTAAACCCATCAAGAATCTCGATGTCGGCACTGCTGTCAGCTTCATCAGAGAATTGATATTCAGATATGGAGTCCCGCACAGCATCATCACTGACAATGGGTCAAACTTCGATTCCGAAGAGTTCAGAGCTTTCTGCACGTCCCAAGGCACACGAGTCGACTATGCTTCAGTCGCCCATCCACAGTCGAATGGACAGGCAGAACGAGCCAACGGTTTGATTCTCAAAGGATTGAAACCCCGCTTGATGCGTGATCTTAAGCATGCGGCTGGTGCATGGGTCGACGAACTTCCCTCGGTGCTTTGGGGGTTAAGGACCACGCCCAACCGGTCGACTGGAAGAACTCCATTCTTCTTAGTCTACGGAGCTGAAGCAGTCTTGCCAAGTGACCTTCTCCACAATGCTCCCCGGGTTGAGCTCTACACCGAAGCTGAAGCAGAACAAGCGCGGAAGGATGCAGTCGACCTTTTAGAGGAAGAAAGGGAGATGGCTCTGATCAGATCGACCATTTACCAACAAGACTTGCGTCGCTTCCACGCCAAAAATGTGAAGAGTCGAGCCTTCCAGGAAGGAGATTTAGTTCTCCAAGTGGATCAGCAGAAACCACACAAGCTTGCTCCTTCTTGGGAAGGTCCTTTCATCGTCACCAAGGTTCTCCACAATGGAGCATACCATCTTTACAATGTCGAGCATCAGATCGACGAGCCACGAGCTTGGAACGCGGAGCTTCTCCGCCCCTTTTACACTTAAGTATTCACTCGGATGAGTTGTAATAAAAGTACTTCTGTAGTTTATTTATCAAAGACAAGAGCTTAATAATTTTCCCAGTAATCGTTATTTCTTTTGTCCACTCAAAACAATCCCCCAGTGGGTGGCTTGGCTGCAATCCGATTCGCCCAAGTCTGTAAAAAAATCCTAACCGAGTGGTGAGCCAGTCTCCCACACGAAGGCTTAGCTGCGAAATCCGTTTCGCCTAAGATAAACAAAATCCTGTCGAGTGGCAAGCCAGCCTTCCACTCGGAGGCTTAGCTGCAGTCCAAGTACTCGCCTAAGATAAACAAAATCCTGTCGAGTGGTAAGCCAGCCTTCCACTCGGAGGCTTAGCTGCAGTCCAAGTACTCGCCTAAGATAAACAAAATCATGTCGAGTGGTAAGCCAGCCTTCCACTCGGAGGCTTAGCTGCAGTCCAAGTACTCGCCTAAGATAAACAAAATCCTGTCGAGTGGTAAGCCAGCCTTCCACTCGGAGGCTTAGCTGCAGTCCAAGTACTCGCCTAAGTACAAATACAACGTGCATTTCGCAAGGAGGACGAGGTGCAGGTCGACTGCTACCCTCTCCTTCCGAGCTACGCCACAAGTACAACGTGCGCTCTGCAAGGAGGACGAGGTGCAGGTCGACTGCTACCCTCTCCTTCCGAGCTACGCCACCAATACAAAATCCTACCGAGTGGAGAGCAAACCTCCCACTCGGGGGCTTAGCTGCAGCCCAGTGCTCGCCTAAGTTCTTGAAAATCCTACCGAGTGGAGAGCAAACCTCCCACTCGGGGGCTTAGCTGCAGCCCAGTGCTCGCCTAAGTTCTTGAAAATCCTACCGAGTGGAGAGCAAACCTCCCACTCGGGGGCTTAGCTGCAGCCCAGTGCTCGCCTAAGTTCTTGAAAATCCTACCGAGTGGAGAGCAAACCTCCCACTCAGGGGCTTAGCTGCAGCCCAGTGCTCGCCTAAGTATCAAAAATCCTACCGAGTGGAGAGCAAACCTCCCACTCAGGGGCTTAGCTGCAGCCTAGTGCTCGCCTAAGTATCTAAAATCCTACCGAGTGGAGAGCAAACCTCCCACTCGGGGGCTTAGCTGCAGTCTAGCACTCGCCTAAGTACGTTAAAATCCTACCGAGTGGAGAGCAAACCTCCCACTCGGGAGCTTAGGTGCAGTCTAGCACTCGCCTAAGTATGTGAAAATCCGGCCGAGTGGAGAGCAAACCTCTCACTCGGGGGGCTTAGCTGCAGCCCAGTGCTTGCCTAAGTGTATTGGGGAACAAGTCGATTGCAATGAGCACTTCGCTTTAACCTGCAAAAGACACCTCTTCTCTTGGTCACTGAAGCCAGCTTCTCATCCGCAAGCCTGGTCTTCTCTAAAGCAGTCTTTTGCATCTCAGCCAAGTCAAGCTCTTGCTTCTTCAGGGCATCCCTCACTTTGTCTGCAAAGAAACAAGTAAGAGGCAAAGGCAGTCGTCAAAGACCTCACCCAGCATACCTTTAGCTTCCTCCTTCGCCTTCGTTAAGTTCTCTTGGGCCAATTTCAGATCGAGCCCGAGCTGAATGTGTTTGTTTTCCAGCTCAGTATAACGAGCTGCAAGGTCACAGGATTTCTATGAAGAACCAATCGACAGATGTCAAAGACAATTCACTTCCGAGTGAGTAAGGAAAAATCATAGCATTTCTAAGACTATGGCCGAAAACAAACATTCGACCATAGTCTCGGGGACTACACCCAATGGGTGCACTCAGCGTGCTCCCACTAGTTTCATCAGTTAGAGTCGACCAGTCGACCAACCAAAAAAAAAGGAGGGAGATGTTCTTCAGACTATAGTCGACTGCCAGCAGTCGACCACAGTCTCGGGGACTACACCCAGTGGGTGCACTCAGTGTGCCCCCACCGGTCTATGAATCTATTCGACCTAGTCGAGTAAAGAAAAGACTTAAAGCCTATGGTCGACTGCCAGCAGTCGACCATAGCCTTGGGGACTATACCCAGTCGGTGCACTCAGCGTGCCCCCACTAATCCGGAATTTCAATCGACACACCCAGTGGGTGTAGGACAAACTCTAAGAATTTCATAAAGAAGAGTTTTCAGATATCATATCCTAACAGAACAGGCAGTGACCGACTGACCTGAACATTACTCTGAAGAGCCGAACTGGTGTCATAGGCTACCTGGCTGGCTTCTCGTATTGCCTTCACCTGCTCCGTCGTGACCCCCGCTTGGCGTATTGCTTCTTTAGCGGCACTAGCTTGGTCTTCTGGAACGGGGTAGGTTGAGAAAAGCGAGGGTTGAGCAGCACTCGACGATGAAGGACGAGCACTCGTCAACGGCACCGCAAAGGTTACGGTAGGCCGAGTGACGTTGTCTCCCTCTGCGACCAACGTCTCGGGTGCTGGCACATCCTGAGTCGCCTTGCCAGCAGACGTTTTCTTGCTCCTCCTCTGCCTTGGTGGTTCCTCGTCCTCGTCGTCAGGAAGGTCAATAACAATGTTAGACGAAGCTGCAGAAAGAATCAAAATTAGAGACAATAAGTCATTCGACTGAAAACGGCATCACAAGAGTCATACCAGGTTTTGAGGTAGCAGCATCCTCCATCTCATGGTCTTCAGCCCTGGCCGAAGTATCAGAAGTAGCAGCACTGCGGTTCCAAAAGTCAGTCGATTGACCAATGAGTCGACCAAGAACAAGTTCATGAAACGGGGAAAACTCAAGGCTACCATTACCCTGAGATAGTGGGGATCACCATCTTCATCTTCGGCAAGACCTTCGCAGGTTTCGACGGTGCCACTCGAGATTGCTTTGGAGCCTTCTCAGTCGGCGCCGGAGAAGTAGTCCGAGGGCGCTTGGTCGACTGGGTAGCGGTCGCGACCCCCTTACCACGCTCAGTCGCGAGATCATGAACAAGCTTCGAGTGTCTTTCCGAGCGGGGAGGTACAACTTCCTCCTCCTCCTCCTCCTCTTCCTCCTCATCAGAGTCTTCAGCCTCATCATCGTCGTCAGCATCCGAATCCCACTCTTCTGGGCTTTCGCCTCCACTTCCTTCCTCCTCCTCAGTCGGCATCTGTGCTCCATTGGTCGTCGAGTATAACTCCGTGGTGGCCTGTCAGGCAACAAAGCAAAACAAAGGTCACTCGACCAATTCACAACGAAGCAGAATGAATAAAGCAAGATTGCAATTGGAAATAAATGGCCATACCGTGTCCGGTGTGTAGGTACAGTCGAGTGGTGGGATCCTCCTGGCCCCTCGAGGGTTGTCCTTATTACCCGTGATCACGGTCACCCACCTCTCCAGCGTGGCGTCGTCGACCGCCTCTGGATGGACCCGAGTGGTGTCCTCGGTCCCACAATACAGCCACATCGGATGGCCTTGGTACTGAAGTGGTTGGATGCGCCGCCTAAGGAAGACCTCCAGAAGATCCATACTCGTCACTCCTTCTCTAACGAGTTGGACTACGCGCTCCATCAGCATTTTTACCTGAACTTTCTCCTCAGGAAGCACTTTCAGAGAAGAGGGTTTGTCCACTCGGTCCATGGAAAACGGAGGGAGACCAGTCGACTGCCCCGGCGTTGACTCGTCTTGGCAGTAGAACCAAGTCGACTGCCACCCTCTGACCGACTCAGGAAGGGTCATGGCCGGGAAGGTACTCTTATTCCTCATCTGGATCCCAAGACCACCGCACATTTGGATAACCTTAGTCCTCTCATCGTCCGGACTCGCCTTTTTCACTGTCTGTGAGCGACAGGTGAATATGTGCTTAAAGAGACCCCAGTGTGGTCGACAACCCAGGAAGTTCTCGCACATGGACACAAAGGCAGCAAGATAGGCAATGGAATTGGGGGTGAAGTGGTGGAGTTGCGCCCCAAAGAAATTCAGAAACCCCCGGAAGAAAACACTCGGCGGCAGAGAAAAACCACGGTCTACGTGAGTGGCTAAAAGAACGCACTCACCCTCCTGCGGCTGCGGTTGACACTCGGTCCCCGGAAGCCTCGCTGACCCGTGGGGGATCAGTCCCTCATTAGCCAGGTCATTGAGATCTTTCTCAGTGATGGTCGAGCGGATCCAATCCCCTTGGACCCAACCCTTCGGCAGGCGGGACCTTGACGAGATCCGCCCCAACTGGACGGTCTCCCCTTCGCTTTCCCCGCCGCAGTCGCCTTCTTCGCGCGCTCTAGGGCCGCTGTCTTCTCCTTCACCATTGTCGCCGGTGAAGCGCGCGAGGAGTGGATAGGCGGAGGCGAGAGCAGGCGCAGTGGGCGGAGGCAAAGAGGGAAGAGAGAAGAATGGGAAGGCACTGTTCAAAAAACCCTCCCCCGGCACTTTATATAAGGGCACTTCTGAGTGGCTGACGAGTGGGTCCGGACGATCCTGTCACATCCCGAAACAGTCGCCCACGCACGATACCTGGCGAAAAAGGCGGCGCAGAAATCGAGGCGTCCACGCCCTATCCCATCCGATTGCCGCGGTCCGCCCCGCTTCGCGCACTTCCCAAATTTCGGATCCCGCAAAATCCGCTAACAGCAGATCGATCTGTCAGACGATATCTTTCCTGCGATCCGTCGCTCGGAAGTTCACCAAAGTTCAAAAAGTTCACTCGGCAGAAGACAAGAATGGATCAAGGCGACTGAAGTAAAAGTTGACGCCAACGCCGAAAGAAAAATCACCGATCCAAGATACGACATAATCAAAGCATGGGAAATAAGTCGGAGAAAATCATCAACTCCTTCCTCACTCGAACCTCGATCCATTCGGGGGCTAATGATGATGTTATGTACCTAGGGTAGGGTCATGGACCTATCTAGGATACCATACCCAAGGACATCCTTAGACAAAGCTACCTTCCAGTCGACCAAGAGTGACTCCACTCGTCCGGCTAGAAGACACTCGACGAACCTAAAGACACTCGACCATGAAGACTCACTCGACCATCAGGAGTTCAGGATCTACTCTGTATCCAAACGGTCTGTAATTAAGTAGTCTTAATGGTCATGATGACACTTTGTGTAGGGCGTTACCAGTAACGCCCGGCCTTAATGTACTTTAACCCTCTGCTACGTGGGTTGGCTGGGGTCCTGGCGTCCTCTATATAAGCCACCCCCCTCCACTGGTAGAAGGGTTCGCACCCCTGTAATCCTTATACACATAAACCAGTCGACCGCCTCCGGGCTCCGAGACGTAGGGCTATTACTTCCTCAGAGAAGGGCCTGAACTCGTTAAACACTCGTGTGTACAACTACTCCATAGCTAGGATCTTGCCTCTCCATACCTACCCCCCATTCTACTGTCAGACTTAGAACCACGACAGATCCAACACTTGTTATCTTTGAAGACTGTGCTTCTTCTAGATGGTTAGGCGTCATGGTCTAGAGCATCCAAGAGGAATTGTGGATCACCGAGTGACCTAGTCTGTGAAGATTTGGAAGTCACCTGAAGACTTACCACGAGTGATTGGGCGAGGTCTGTGTGACCTTAGCTCAAGGAGAATATGGTGAGGACTGTGTGTCCTCGAGTTTAAATACTCAGCCGCTCCAACTAGACGTACAACTAAGACAACAGTTGGAACTGGTCTACCAAATCGTTGTCTTCACCGAGCTTACTGGTTCTATTTCCTCAACTCTTTCATTTCCTCATTTTTTTTGTTGTGTGCTTGTTCATACTTTCTCAATTTCCTCAGGTTCAATTTCTTCAGTATGTGCGTCTTCATCCTGTGCTTACGCTTTCTGTACTCTGTGCTTGTCTTCATTTCATCAAGATGACTGTGTTTGTATTCTGCTGTGTTTACTTTTGAGTACTTATTCCGCTGCAAGTAGTTCTTCCTTTAGGAATTTCCTCACCAGCAAATTCCTCAGTGAAGAATTCATAAAAATCGCCTATTCACCCCCTCTAGTCGATATAACGCACTCTCAGTGACAGGACCGAAACACCCACCACTTCTGCCTCTGCATCAGGTCTTCTCCCCCCGTTTCCTCCATGGCCCAAAACAGAGCAGCCAGGGAACTCACCGACACACCAGACTGGGTGGTCATCCTATTTGGAGTGAGCCGCTCGTCCTCCTCCACTGTCATGTTTCTGAAGACAGACTTCGCCGCCCTCCGCATCTTCTTCCTGGTCGAAAACCAGGAGATGATCTCGCGCGCCCTCTCCATCTTCGCATCATCTCCGCTCGCGAGCTCCACCTTGGCGCGTTCCATCTTCATCCTCCGATCGGCCATCCCCGCCGGATTCACGTCTCTCTCTCAGGGTGTGGATGCAGCGAGGTGTGGTGGGTGGGGATTTTTGTTTCCAAGTGCATTGACTCGCCTTCGAGGGTGGGGGATTTATTGCCCACCTTCCCATCGCATTCATGGCGGTCGCTCGTCTCAGCCCCATAGCCACCATTTCCACACGCCACCGAATCCCCAACCTAAGCAACGTGACAGGGCAGCCAAACTACTAATCGCCATGAAATCCTCTCACTATCACGCAAACCCCGGCTATCAACTACCCTATCTTCTCCATCAAGCAGTAGGATCCTATGGATCTCACCTTGGACTAGGAGTGAGCCCTTCTGGTAGCAGAGGAGCCCCACCGACAAGAGATTCAGGATGTATAGAACCGACCATCTCTTCTCGCTCTGCTCGCCGATGTCACGTAGCTCGCCGTCGGGTGGATTCGCACCACCGTGAAGGTTGTCTCCCGCGACGTCGCCTCTCTGGTCGCCCGTGTGTTTGCGTGTCGTGTTTGCCATCTCCCCAATTGGACGCGCGTACGTCGTCGCTTCTCGACAATATGAGATAATGGTGATCCAATGAATTTAATGTTTGGTTCCGGTCTTATGACCTTAATTATGGAAACGGTCACTTTGTGGCAATGGAGAAGCAGGACCATAGAATGAAATGTAACCTCTAGTGAAGGAATTTCATGACTCTAGGGAGAACCGCCTACAGAAAGTTTATATCAAATATTATGATTGCGATGCAAGGTAACTGGTATTACCATCGCACTGGCACAATTTGTATATTCTTACCATGAACTGATATCTCTTCACACCAAATCTCTTCATTGCAGGAAACACCATTTACATTTTAAGTTTTGTTATTTACTTTTGTTAGTTATCCAGTAGACACTTTTTAAATCCTCTTCACTAGCATATTTGGTTTATCGGTTACCCTGATCAGTAATAGGATTTGGAGAAGCTCAAGCAGTACTTCACACAAGAACTGTGACACCTTATGTGTGACAGAAACACTCCATAATTACTCTGCTCCGCGCTTTTTTTGTGACAACTACTCGTTGGGATACTTTTGCGGAAGTGCTACACTATCCTGTTTGGTCTGCAGGTACCACCGTAGGGGCTGTCGCCTTGCAACAGCAAGCATCGCCCTTCGCGCATCATTTGTCATCTCTCACAGGGTGGAAGTAGTGTATGGGGAGCTCCGACAACCGGGGTAGGAGGGGTGAGGCTTTTGGCGCTGGGTGCGAGGGAGGAAGGAATCCCGAAGGGGAGATTTAGGAGGTACAAATGTTGTCGCGGGTCTAGAGATGAAGACAAAGCCGAGAAGCTTCGGAGGAAGATAACGACGAGGAGTAAAACAAGAAAGAAATGGAAGAAAATGACAATGGGGAGGCAAAGAGAGCATGCACACGGGACCGCATACACATGGCAAGCATGCGGTTAAAATAGCCCCCCCCCCCCCTCCCCCCCAAAAAAAAGCATGCCATTAGAAATTTCAAATGTTATATTTTTTAATGATATGACTTTTGTGATAGTACGGTTTATCACATTGATCGAATTGATGATCTACGAATATGCGTAGGCCTTGCAAACCGTGGATGGATTTTCCAAGTGGTTCCGTGGACTCCCTCATCGAAGCTGGTGCTTCCGTTCCGTCGGCGCGCTCACCATTATCCACGGGAGAAGAGTTCTCCCGCGGATGGAGCACGGCTCCTCTCAGGAGTGGTAAAATCGGCGCCCCCGGTTTGTCGCCCATCCATCCATCCGCACTGTATAGCCAGCTTCCTGTATTGAAATCGACGGATCGGAATCGGATACCCGCCGTTTCTGCACTTGGACGTAAAGACAGAGGTGGCCGCATGTCGCACCTGCCAACTGGACGAGATAACATGTCCAATACCGGATACACTTGCCCTGGGAAGGTCTACGTGTAGTCGTCTAGTGTAAATAAGCTGGGAAATTGTCTACCTGCGCCTCGAGATATTTCTATCGCCGGGGGAGTCGATTGCTGACAGCGATCGGCGAAAATATCGGCATTGGACATTCGACTCCCTACAAAACTGCAGTTTTGCAGATCTTGCATCACCACCATGAAAAGAAAAGGTACAATAATCACCAAAAGATATGTATTGAATTCCAGTTTTTATCCTTTACTTTGATGTTTTGACATAAATTATCTCATTTGACAGTTTTTCATCCGGCTTACTCCATTCAGTGAGATTTTTGCCGGTTTTTAGTTTTTTACCCCATTTAGCGAAAGGTTTGCAAGTTTTTTATCTTATTATTCATCTAACATGTGGACTTCGGTCGTCAGTTACACGTGATAGTGCCTTGTCGTAATTTTTCGTTCTAGCGTTTTCTCCCTGAGCCCAAATTGTTAGACTTGGCCAGATATAATTTGTTTTTTTGGATTGCTTGGTGTACGTATCCACCTCCTCCCCCTCACACAACTACTTCCCCCGTCCCATAATATAAGAGCACTTTGACACTATTTTTTTTTGCTAAATGCCTTCTTCTCATTCTTCTTCACCATATTTGCTTTTAGGTGTTGCGTCATACTGGGCATAGCTTGACGACTCTTTTTTTGGCAAAAGAAAAAAAACCACGATAGATCCCTTGTGTCCGTCGTCGTGGGAGCCGCAAGCGCCACACACATCATGGGAGAGGATGCGGCGGCTTCAATGGCTAGTGTAGTGCGGGGAGAGTTCGCACCATCGGTGCGCGGTATGGATGGAAGGTTCATGTCCGACAACACATTCAGCCAAACAGGCTGCGTCCCAGCACGACGACACTATTGGGGAGAGTGGGGGAGGTTGCTAGGGAGGAGGCAGCGACGAGGAAGGAGGCGATGTCTAAGCTTTTATAGTCGGGAATGGCGAGGTGATGTCATGTGGTGTCCATCCAACAGACCGCCAACCATGGGAATCCAAGGGAGCGACCGTGATATTAGTAGGGCCGGTGGTGCGTCACATCTCCCGCTGGTGATTATTGGGCGCGATGGTGCGTGCAAGGGAGCTTCAAGATCCAGTTGTGGTGCGAGGACGAAGAGGGTGAAAACTTTCATCTCACGCCGACACCGCCACTTTTTGGCGACTTTCACTTTCAACCCGATTCACCGCCTACGTGCCCTTTACGCCCAGTCATTCAGAAGAACACTTGCCCCCCCCCCCCCCCCCCCGTCTTACCGCGGCTGCTGGCACGGAGTTAGCCGGGGCTTCTTCCTCGAGTCCTGTCATGATCGCGCACTTCGGCGATGGAGCACGCTGTAAATCGGGTCTCATAGCCAGCTACGAGGTTTTCGAAGCAGACTCCATTAATTTTGAAGATCACAACGGATAAGACGACTCTGTTAGAGTGCCATTTTGTGTACTAATCATCATACTAGCAATTACCATGGTGACCAGCCATACATGACCCATCTGCTAGAGTTGCTCGAAGGATGTGTGTGCTAAAATTCCATATTAGGAGGTCAAATCGCAAAAGGGGCTAAAAGTACAATAATATTTCCTGTGACACATAGATCTCAGGTTCAGAACCGATCCTTATCCGTTCTACTCTTCCCCCTTCCTGGTCCTTTAAATAGAAAAATCTTCGAGCCAATCCACTCCCCGATACAGCTCCCCCCACCCAAACCCACCGAAGTGAAACCGACGAGACAGACCAAACACCAAAATGCTCTCATCCACCGCTCTCCGGCCGCTGCCGCCGGCGACGGCGACGACGCCCGCGTACCCCGCCACTGCCACCGTCACCGCCACCTCGGCCACGCCCGGGCGGCGCTCGGTTGCGGTGCGCGTGCTGCGGGACTACGGCTCGATCCCCAAGCGGGAGCCCTTCAGCTCCAGCCGCAGCATCCTCGACGAGTTCTTCAAGCAGGAGAAGCCTCTCGTCCAGCGCACCAAGGACCAGATCACAGGTACCCTGCTATGATACTTCTTCTCTAATTCTCTCTTCCAGTACTACCCAGAGTTCCTAATTTATTACTGTACGTGTTCTTAGCCGACCAGTGGTGGTTTTGTTCAGGCTTCTTAGCTTAGATCTGGTTTCGGTTCTGTAGCTTGCTTGTTTAGTGTTTCGCGTGTTCATTTTATCTTTTACTGTTGAAAGCTTGTTTGTTTGGTGTAAATTCGAGTGCCAGTTTCATGGTGGTAACAAAGTGAAATATGTAGAGTGTTAATGGCGGGAGCTAAATAGTTTCGGATTAATTTAGCGAGCCTGTTCGACCGCATAAATCAGAGGTTTAGCAATTGTATTTCATAACAGATCTCTAAGCTACTGTATAAGAAATTACCGCGTCTCTGAATTTGAACAGTGTTAGTTGGATCTAAAAGAATTCTAACAGTGGGTCTTCTTATCTGGGTACAGATTATTGCACGACCCTTGAAGGCGACGATTGCTGCAGCTGCTGGGATGCCTATTTTGAACTCAACAAACTCGAGGTATGCGCCGCGGCTAAAATCATCTTTTCATAAATCAAAGTTACCAAATTCATCATGAGTTTTTGACACTACTAGTAGTGTCAAAAACGTTCTTATATTATGGGACGGAGGGAGTACTTAGTACCTTTGCGTGCTACTTGCGGCGATCCAATCCAACTAACCACTCTTCTCCATTTCCCAGCAAGAGCTACCGCAAGAAGAAATCTCGAGGATGGTGAAGGACTCGCGGTCAGACCCAAGGTACCTTATAAGCAGCATACACCACCGGTCGGACCTACGGAAGAAGATGGCCGAGAAAGCTCACAATTCGGCGCCATCAAACTCCCCGCGGCAAACAGCGAAGCCGAGGCCCTTCCCCGTCCCCGACGGGCTGCCGAAAACGCAGCAAGAGATCGACGAGGATGAGGAGGCTCTCATGCCGGAGTCTCCTTACACGAGGCTGCTGAGAAGAATGGGGAGGTTCCCCGACTGGTATACCCCTCGCCCGGACCATGAGACCGACTGAATCACACCATGGACCAGCCTTGCCTTCCAGATGTACAGCCTGAAGCTCTGTCTCATGGCACCAAGCATGGAAGCTTGGATTACTGTTGCCTGCTTAGTTGGTTTTTGCTGAGTGGATAAATGGAACTATGTAATAGTGGTTGTTTCTTGTAGTGTCGAGTTCTTCTCTTTAGATTCAGATACCTCCGTTTTTGCTGTTTTTGTATGATATCTGCTAATGTATCTCTGTATATATATGTTTGGGAATAGAGTTCTTGACTACTAGTACTATTGTGTGTGTGTGTGTGTGTGTGTGTGTGTGTGTGTGTGTTTACTACTACTGTCTCTTGCGTGTGTGTGTGTGTGTGTGTGTGTCTGTTTGGCTGTTAATTGTTGGCTGATGAATCTGATAGAGATTTCTTTGATGTCTCTGGATCCAATTCTGATGAGCAACCACTAATAACATCTCAAGCCAAACGTCCTTTCCCTTTTGGTGTCTTAGCCACAGGACATACATACTTGAGCCTACAGCCTGACAAGCTTAACACTAAAGGTCCAAAACACACTGTACAGTAACCATGTTCCTTCAGTCACATGAAAGCTCAAAAGGGATTCCATAGCCTTCCACTCGAGCGCCCTACTTATTAGTCTTCCCGGTGGTTGGCACAGCCCGATATTCAAGCACACAATCAGCAGGGCTGAACGGTTTGCCTGGCATCTGTGCCCTCGCTCTCTCTTTCTCCACGAAATCCGGATCATCGAGACCCTAAACAAAATACAACACACAAGCAAGCAAAGAACAATCAACCAAGGAACCAACATCATCTTGCTGCAAATGGTGCTATGCTGCCGCATAAGAAGTGTCATTCGTTACCTGGGTCTCGTAGAAACGCCTTACCCTTCTTTCCTCCTCTTCCAACTATACACACATTGAAGTTAGTAATGAACAGAGCAACAGAATGTTAAACAGCAGCTCTGCAGGGAATGAACAAACCGTCGTTATACGTACGCTTTCGTCACGGACCGGCAATCCCATATTACCAAATAGAGAGCATGCACACTGAGAGCTTGCTTTGGCGCAAGTATATGCAGCAGCATTGTTGGGGTGCTTCACATCACAACCATAGCAATGACCTTTATTTATGTTTCAAGGAGGAAATTGTTATTTAACTGCCACTGCCAAGTAAATCAACAAAGCACAACCACAGGGAATGACTGACAATTGACGGGGGAAAGAAGGATAAGCGATGAGATATTTCAATAATATGTAAGGTAAAAAAAGAGTACAGAATACCATTGTCATTAGGTTCAACCATGCAGAAACAGCTGACCACCAGTTCTACATATTCTCCACCCTTGATTTTGACTTCAGCAAAGAATAAATCTTCACCAACAGAGTTACTATCATCAGCTCCTTTAGTCTTCATAGTGAAATTGATATGATAGTACCTATGGCCATTGCCCCCAGCAACTGATTCGAAGCGCACAACATCTTTGAGTTCATATGCAAGATCCTGAAATTAAGAAACATCAATCTGATCAGCAACCAACTGTTAGATGAATAAGACACCGACACAGTGCAACCCTGGCCAAATGACAGAGGCAGTGAGGGAGAGAGGGAACAGAGATCAAACCCCTGAAAGATGGTGGTAATCATTATGCTTGTCCACCAAAGTTTGAACCAACTGTCGCTTCCAATCGCGCCTTCCATCCATTTGCTGCGATTCCAAAAGCTTCTTCCTTGTGCCATCAGGACAGTTAAGAGACAGTCTTACCACCCTTTCCAGTCGAGAAACACCAGTGAACCTAGTTTAAAATCAGAGGATATGCACATATGATTGGTAGTCTTCAGAGAAGGGAGGAACATGTTGACGTCATCAGCTCAAAAATAGGTTTAGGGTGAACTAGTAGCATCGCAAATTCGCAATGAAGAAATAGAACAATGGAAATCTAGAATGAAGTTGAGAAAGGTTACATTGTTGGATGCCGATGTTCTTCAAGATAGCGATCTATAGCGTCATAAGCTTCCCGCAAGCTCTGAAACGGCCCGCCCGCGCGAGGATTCGTGTGGAAAGATCCCTTGAGGTCGACCCTGGTGAAAAATATGATCCCCCAATCAAACTGGGCCAGTGCCCACATAGGGAACGAGGAAAGGCAGCCCCAGGGCTGAGCCTCCGTCTGCACGGAGGAGGACGGGGAAGCCGATTCCTCCAACGTCGTAGCATTGAGCAGGCCCTCCAAGGACGAGAGGTCCTGTTCTTGCATTGTTCGTGCTGCGCATGCAGGCTCGGCCACATGATCCTCCTCCTCCTGCTCACACCTGACGTGAAGCAATCAGGCTAGATCAGAGATACAGACCCTCCAAGATCAATCCCCATAGATCGTACCCCGAAACAATTCGATTTCGACTAGATCGATCGCAAATAGAAAGCTGATGGTGGTGGCGTCGAGAGGGGCACACGTACCGAGGAAGATCGCGGCAGGGGGCGGCGAGCAGGTGGGTACTGGCGGCGCGGATGAGGTGGTACATGCTTTCGAAGGGCTCGCCGGGAACGCGGTGATCCGTGAGGAAGTTGCCGTCCATGTCTATGTCGACGAAGATCGTCGGCCCGTCGTCCAAGCCGGAACGGGCTGCGGCGGCGAGTAGCCCATGCGAATCGACGGAAACGATCACTCGTCCGTCGGTGATGGGAACATCAAAGTAAAGTACGCGGTGGCGCGGAAGGTGGCGGCCGCGAGCGCCGAGACTGGTTGGCACGGAGTTGGCGACGGGGGATCCGATTCCGCGACCGCGGCCGCGCCCGCGACTGCCCGGAGGAGGGGGTGGCATGGTGTCGGCTGGGAGTATACCGCATTCCATGAGAAATCTAGCGAGTTTTTTTTTTTTGAACGCAGAAATCTAGCGAGTTACTACCACCGAGTCCTGATTTATTGTGCTAAATTTTCACCATAGATTTAAGTAACAAAACATTGATGCATGTCACAAAAAAAATATATTATTAAATCGTATTTAAACATGGTTTTCAATGATATTATTTTTTATGATGTAAATTAACCTTGTGTTAGTTAAATTTAAGGTTAAAATTTAGTACAAAATACGAAGGGGGTCAATAAACAAGAATGAAGGTAGTACCTCTTGAAAAAACTATACTAATTAGTTTTTCTATGATGCAATACACGGTGATGCGGGGATGGGGGAGCCGGCGGCTGCAACCACAGTGGCTCGACGAGTAGGAGATAGTCGTAATCCTTGACCACTTCCGAAGGAGGGGGTTTGTTTGGATTGCGCCGGTGCTGTCGTGCCAACCGTGGGAGTGCCAATTAATTGGTGACTGATTTCATTGCACGTGTCTCATCGAAAGATTCGTGAAAATGAACTACGAGGGCTGGGTAAAGGTGGGCACATCAATTATTTGGTGCTCATCCAAACGGTATGCAAAGCATGCTTTTTTTTCATCCATTAGTCACTTTCACAGGAACCAGTAGATTTTTGTCCATTAGTCACTTTCACAAGAACCACTAGATGTTAATCCAACAGTCCAAATTATTGCACTGTTCATCTTCAACCTCCTTCTCTTCTTCCTCCCGATCGTGGCGCCCCAGCCAGCCCTGCTCTAACCGCCTGCCTCTACCACCCACAACCGGCGAGCGCTACCGCGCACTGCCTCGCCGCCCCGCCCTCCCCTCAACCTTCCCCCACCGCCCCGACCATCCCTCTATGCTCGCCGCACGAGGAAAGACTCCCGACGATCCACTGCAACCCCCCCCCCCCCCCACCCCTAAGATAGATAATGGGGCAGTGAATTCACTCTAAGATAGATAATAGGGCTCTTCTCCGGCGAGGTCTGGCTTGCCAGAAGGAATGAAAGAAGGAAGAAGGCTACTGACGCTAGTGAACTTTTTCAGGTATATGAGAAATAACAAAATCCAAAAGTGTTTGAATTGGGCATAATTATAAAATCCATACACATAAGAAGCCATTCGTTAAAAATCCGAAAGCCGATCAGGTTATGTATGGCCACTTTTGATAAATGGATTTTTGCAAGATGGCAGCTACGGATCCCCTTTGCTTATGTAAGTCCATCTCAAACCACATGCCCTTTTCTTTTTGGTCTAGCGAAAGAACGTAGTATTACTTTTGAGTTTACAAGTAGACAAACTTAACGTAGAAGTAATAACTAAAAAAGTTCAGATATTTCTTCCACGCGAGCGCCATTGTTAGTTTCTTCCACATAGCTGCCACACCCAGATATTTAGGTCTGAATGGTTGTCAATTTTCGATTCATTCCCTCTGGATCATCACGGCCCTAAAGAATACACAAGCAGAGGAATAATCAATCAAGTAGCCAACATCACCATCCAACTAAAAGAGGAACTAGGCCTTAAGATGTCATTACCTCGTAGTGACGTCTTACCCTTTCTTCCTCCTCCTTCAACTATAGTAAAAGACATGTAATTAACAAAAAATAAGGCAACAAAAAACGTAAACACAAGCTCAACACGGATTAAACCATACGTACGTCTTCGTCATAGCCCACATACACAATGTTACCAAGCTTAGCATATTCACCCAATGGGCTTATTTGATGAGTGTATGCAGCATCATTGGGGTGCTTCGCATCACAAGCATCGCAGCGACCTTCATTTTTTACAAGGAGGGAAATTCTCGTTAAACTTTTAAATAACCAACGACGCACAATCACATAAGAATAAAATGAAGAGCAGAAGGCAAAAAAGAAAGCGTGCATGCAGTTATTATTACACGCACGTGACTGCACAAACCACTAAGCAGACATTACAAATATAAAAGGCTCAAATTTAAGGGATGAGTTCGAATTAGTGCAACCCACAAAACTGTATTTGCACAAGATGCAGGCAAAGATAAGAGCATGTCATACCGTTGTCTGTTGGTTTAAGCACGCAGAAACAGCTGACCACCAATTCTATACGTTCACCTCGCTCCCACATGAGTTCAGCGAAGAATAAATCCTCGATGCCACAATTAGAATCATCATCGGCTCCTTTAGTCTTTGCAGTGAAATTAATATGATGGTACAGCCTAGTATGGTCATTGGGCGCATGAACAGACTCGAAACACACTACATCTTTGAGTTTGTATGTGGGATCCTAAAATTAAGAAATGCATACGCCTGATCAGCAATTAATTGTTACATGAGTGAGCAAAACAATAGCCATGAACTAGTACAACCCTAGCCACAGGGCAAAGAATGAGGGAAGGAGGGAGGGACAGAGAGCAAACCCCAAGAAGATGGTTATAATCGTTATGCTTGTCCAGCAAAGCTTGAACTAACTGGCGCATCCAGTCACGCCTTTCGTCAATCAACTTCTTCCTTGTGCCATCAGGCCAGTAGAGACATTGGCGTATGACTTTATCCACTTGAGACATCCCAGGTTGATCCATGAACCTAGTTTATGTTAGAGCATTATACAAGATCAGTATGTTATATTTTTTGAAAGGTGGGGAACAGAAAGTGATACTAAGCACCATGTCAACATAGGTCTTTTGGAGTGAACTACAGTAGTATAGTTTGTAGGCAAGGTTAGTTCGATAGGATCAAACAGCCTTGAAGTGACCTCTTGACATGACTTGTGGTAGTAATCAACAATAAGTAAGAACAGCATAATACAACACCGAAATATTTTTACATGCGTATAAGCTCCCAATACATTATCCTTTTATGAAGAAGCTATCACCACTGTGTAGTCTACCAGGTAACAAAGGTGTGTGGATGTGCCTGGGTAAAAGCTAACCAATTGTCTAGATTACAATCCAGATAAAAACAGATCTACATACAAAGCAGTAGTGTACTAGTGTAGTATCTATGTTCACTTTATTGTAATGGCCAGCTGCACTATCTGGACAATACCCTCAAAATACAGTTAAAAAAAGGTTTCCTCAACTAAAGGTGGTCCGAAGACGTGAAGAAAATGATTCAGGATGGTATTTTCATTCGTGTTAACTATTCAGTTCATTCGAGATTCATGCTGTAATTATCTTTCGTGATTCGAGATTCGAGTCAACTGAGATTATCTTTCGTGGACTACATGGCGAAATTGCTTTATTGCTACTGTGCACACCAAATCGAAAAAAATAAACAATGAAATTCTGGAATGAAGTTGAGAAACCCTACATTGTTGGATGTCGTTGTTCTTCAAGATGGCGGTCGATAGCGCTGCAAGCCTGCTCTAAGCTCTGAAATGGCCCACCCACTGGAGGATACGTGTGGAAAGATCCCTTCAGATCAATCCTGATGTAGAAGAATGCGTATCCCCAATCCCCCCGGCGCAAGCCCCAAATGGGTGACGATGAAAGAAAACGCAGAAGTGGTGGCGAGACATGAACGGTGTCCTCCTGAGTTACTGCTGCGTCGGCCTGAACAGAGGCTGAAGAAGTCGCTGTGATGGGTTGCAGCATCTGTGCTGAATGTGCTGATCCAGTCTCAGCCACAGACGACTCCTCACACCTGAAGTGAAACAAGCAGGCTGGTCAGCAGAACTACAGCAGTTTAGCTTTGGAGGCCAGAAATCTACAGGTCCAAGAGAAAGACCTCTCTGTACTAGAACCACCCCAAATATGAACAGAACAATTCGGTATCGACTAGTCTAGGAATTGAAAATGCATGAGCGATACAGTAATCATACGGCAGATCACAGGAGGCTTCGAGTTCCAGAGCAGGCATTTGGGAAGATGCATTGCCCCTCACGTGCTGCTGCTCCTCATACCTGAAATGGAACAAGCCGGCTATATCAGCAGCCGTGGCCAAGTTAAACAGAAAATGGCCACTTCTCCTCATTTGGCTCTCTACAAAAGAAAAATGACACGAGGCCGAAATCTACAGGCAGCTTGCAATTCACCAGAGAGAAATCTAACTGAAATACATATTTCTGTACACATAAAACAGTTGAGCTTTGATCAGATCGGAACTAGTACGTAATAAACTGGTGATGAAGGCATGGAGAGGGGCATACGTACGGAGGGAGATGGGAGAAAGCTGCGAGCAACTGGAGACCGGCTGACTGGATGAGTTGAAAGACGCTTTCAAACGGTTCGCCAGGAAGACGACGGTCCCTCGCGATGTAGTACTTGCCATCCACTTGGTCCACAAAGATCAGCGGGCCTTCCTCCACACAGAAACGGGCAATCCCGCTCGAATCGACGGAGACAATCTCTCGCCCGTCGATGGTGGGCACGTCAAAGCGCAACACAGGGTAGCGCCGAGGGGACGGTCCGTCCAGTGTCCGGGTGTTGGGCAGGTCCTTGAAGGAGGACGAGACATCCTGTTCTTGCGGCATTTGCGCCGGTGAAAGACTCCCCCTCCTCAGACGGACCTGAAGCGAAATACTCCTACTACAAAGCAGGCTGGTCAGCAGCAGAACAGCAGTTTTTACAGAGGGCTCCGCGCGAATTCAATCAACCCCCCCTACGTCGGTGGCACGGAAGGGGCGGACTCTGACGATCAGATCGGAAACAGAGAATTGACGACGGGGGCGTCGAGAGGGGCGTACGGAGGCGGATTGGGGGAGGGGGATGCGAGCAACTGGACGCCGGCCGCGTCACTCGCCTCGCCCGTGCATGGTGTTGGCGTGGCAACGCCGAAGTGCGGCACGCGGTGGCGCGGAGGGGGGTTGCGGTGCGGTGCGGCGACTGGGGTTGGCACATGGATCGTGCTCCTGGCGCGCTTCCTCGGACGTGGTTGGCTCGGGTGCCCGGTTCGCTTGGGGCTCTGGCAGCGAATCGGATCGACAGTTTTTTTTTTTGCACTCTCGCCCAGCTTTATTTAAATCTTCAAAATGTTTACAGATAAAATAGTAGTAGCTCCCACCAGCTCAAACCAAAAACAAATTAGTAACTCCCCCGGTTGGCCTAGCCATCCATGTCTGCAAAACCAGAGAGTTAAAAATGTGCTTAGCGAGATTACGAGCCTCGAGGTACGAGCACCTAAAATCATGAACGATATTACAAACCAAAAAACACCGAGAGCGATCTATCATTTCATGTATTATGGCACCATGCTCAACCGTTGAATCCTGCTTGATGTTGTTCACCACCGTCTTACAATTCGCGTAGTCTGAATCCGATCGACATATACGAGGCTCCCACCACCATGTGGGCTTTCCAGGTGGTACCCTTTTTTTCAATCAAGTGCATATATTACTCAAATAGGACTTTGTCAAAAAAAATTACAAATAGGGGGTTAGGGCATCTTCAACTCCGACACGCGTTGACCGGCGTTGTTTTTTCCCCTAGGTCCCGCGACTAGGGTTTCGAGCTCCTCCGGCGGCGCGACCGCCGTGAGTATCTAATCTATGTCCAGATTTCGCGATCCCCCCAAGCCTCGCTCCCCTCTGGTCGTCCTTGATCCAGACTGGGTTTTGAGTCTCGTGCGGGGGTTTGGAAGCTTCCCTGGCGTGGGAATTAGGGTTTGGAGGAGATCAGATAGCGTCGCGAGATGTTCCAGGTGGATCTCGGAAAGGAAAAGAGCCGGTCGAAGAACTGCTAAGTAGATTGGATCTACAGGAGGAAGAGGAGGACAACTTTGTATGGGAGGAGGAATTCAAGGATGAGCCGGCTGCGGCGAAGTGGCTCGCCATCGCAAAGGTGCACACAAACAAGAGTTTTAGTCCGCCAACGCTTTACTCCGACATGCGGGCAGCTTGGAACCCCGCAAGAACTGTTAGCTGACATAAGGTCGAGGACAACCTTTTTACAGTCCAGTTCGGATGCCTAGGGGATTGGAATACGGCCATGAACATGGGGCCATGGCTATTTCGAGATTAGGGTCTGATGTTAGCGGAATATGATGGATTCACAAACCCTAGATCGATAAAGCTAGATACGTTTGCTGTCTGGGCGAGAATCCTCAAACTACCGGATAATTTCCTTTTTCCGGCAGCTATTAGAGGCATGTGCAAAAGAATGGGTAAAATCCTGGAAGTTCAGACTACCCTTCCAGCAGGGTTTGTAGGGGAGTTCGTGAGAGTTAAGGTGGAATTGAATGTTTGGAAAAAGCTCATCAGATTTGTGTCTGTGACTAAAGGTGAGAAAACTGATTACTATCAGGTTCAGTATGAGAAAATCCCCATATTCTGTGGCAATTGGGGAATGTTAGGTCACTGGCATGAGGTGTTGGAATTTGCTAATAGGCCTTTGGCCCAAAGCCCAACTAAAATTCTGAAATTCTCTTGGCCCATTCATGCACACATGTGAGTGGAGTGAGTGAGACTAAAGTTTAGTCCCACCTCATAAGTTGAGAGAGAGTTGCACCTCTTTATAAGGTGAGCTCTTCTATCACTTGTATGAGCATGAGAAGAGGAGACCTACACGCGCGCTCCTCCTCCTCGCTCGCCTTGCCACGCCACGCCTCGCCTCGCCTCGTCACGACGCGGGTTGCGGGTTGCGGGATTGAGCCGAGCCAAGGACAGAGCTATGCACGTTGTCTATATTTTTGCTGCTAAGGAAAAATTAATGAGTCATTAATTAATAATTAACTAACGCGTTAATTACTGAACCGTTTCCGATTCTTTTGGATCGTGATGACTCGGACGTGGGGTTTACTCCCACGACCTACCCGGCCCGCACTATATAGTCAGGCAGACGTCTACCCTAGCCGCCGCCGCTTCTTATGGTTTCGCACCACCATTCCAGATCATTGCGCCGCCAAGCGAGTCTTCTCCATCCCTCCTTTCGGCGTGCACCGGGAGAAGGGACAGCAGGCCTCCGGAACCCCGCCTCTCGTGATCCTGTACGGGAGAGGGGCGATCAGGTTTTTGGGGAGCGCACTCGCGCTACTGCTGGCAGCGACGACTTCTTCCCCGACCTCGGCAACCTCATCCTCGACGACATGGGCGACAACGTCAACGCCGGCGGTGCTGCTCCCGCTACACCGTATGTGATTCTATCTTTCCTGTTCGAGATCATGGTAGAATTCATGTTTCTAGTATGTGCCCTAGATGTGATATGTTCATCTGTTATGCTAGTTTGCATGATTAGTTCAATCTCTGGTACTATAGTCATGATTTATCTTTTGTTTATTCGGATTAAATCTCGTAGCAATTTTCTCATATTTCCAACAATCCAAAAACCTGATTATAGGCAATTTACTCCGAGTGGTTTTGTTGTGCATCTGAAGCCGCCTGCCTTTAAGGGGGTGTAATATAAGAGGTGGCGCATGAGAGCAGTCTACTGGTTTCAAACCATGGGCTACTATGACGCCACTAAGGGCAAGCCTGAGGGTGATCTTAATCCAGCATAGCTGGAAGCTTTTGAGAAGATCAATACTCTCTTTAAAGGCGCTCTTCTGGGTGTTCTTGATGTTCCATTGTGGATTCATATATGTCGTTTGACAACGGCAAGGACATGTGGGCTGCGCTCGAGGCCAAGTTTGGTGGCTCGGACGCCGGTAGTGAATTGTACGTCATGGAGCAATTCTATGACTACAAGATGACTGATGAGCGCTCTGTTGTACAGCAGGCTCATGAGATACAGTCGCTCACAAAAGAACTTGAGCACTTCAAGTGTGTGTTGCCTGACAAATTTATTGCCGGAGGCATTATTGCCAAGCTTCCACCTTCGTGGAACAATTTTGCTACTTCCCTGAAACACAAGAGACAGGAGTTTTCCGTTGCAGATCTCATTGGTAGTCTTGATGTTGAAGAGAAGGCGAGAGCAAAGGACACACATGCCCGAGTTGCCAAGGGAGCTTCTAGTGCCCACATGGTACAAAGAAGAACTTCCAGCACAATAAGTTCGAAAACAACAAGAAAAAAACTCAAGGGAAAGGCAAGTTTGATACAAAGAATAAGCCATCACATTCTACCAACTTCAAGAAGAATTTTCATAAGAAGGGGAAGGGACTTTGCCATGTCTGCGGTGATCCTAATCACGAGGCTCCGAAGTGTCCTAACCGCTTTGAGGAGCGCGAACATGAGAAGGGCGGCAAGACCGCTAATGTTGTCATCGGTGATACTGATATGAAGGAATCAGGGTACGGTATTTTTCCTACCATCCTTTCAGTATTTCAATCCCCTGATTGGTTAATTGACACTGGTGCCATTGTACATGTTTGTGCTGACGCCTCCATGTTTTCTTCTTACTAGGCCACATGGACTTCTCCCGTGCTGATGGGGAATGGGTCACATGCCATCGTTCGAGGTGTTGGTACGCTCGATCTGAAGTTTACTTCGGGGAAGACCGTGCGTTTGAAGAACGTTCATCATGTGTCGTCCATCAATAAAAATCGTGTTAGCGGTTCCCGTTTATGTCGAGATGGTTTTAAGTTTGTTTTTGAGTCCAATAAAGTTGTAATTTCCAAGTGTGGACAATTTGTTGGAAAAGGCTATGAGTGCGGAGGCTTGTTCCGCCTATCTTTGTCAGATATTTGCACTAAAGTTATTAATAATGTTTGCCACAATAATGAGTCGGATATTTGGCATCCACGACTTTGTCATATTAACTTTGGTTGCATGACACGGCTAGCCAATATGAATTTAATTCCAAAAATCTCTATTGTCAAAGGCTCTAAGTGCCAAGTATGTGTGCAAGCTAAACAACCTCGCAAGTCACATAAGACTGCAGACGCAAGAGACTTGGCGCCACTAGAGCTTATACATTCTGATCTTTGTGAGATGAATGGCATGTTGACAAAAGGTGGAAAGAGATATTTCATGACGTTGATTGATGACTCCACTAGATATTGTTATGTGTATCTTCTGAAATCAAAAAATGAGGCTTTAACATTCTTCAAAAACTATAAAGCTGAGGCAGAGAACCAACTTGATCAAAAAATTAAACGGCTTAGGTCCGATCATGGTGGAGAGTATTTTTCCAATGAATTTGATCTGTTTTGTGCGGAACATGGTATAATCCATGAGAGTACGCCTCCCTACTCACCTCAGTCTAATGTGGTGGCCGAAAGAAAGAACCGAACTCTAACTGATTTGGTTAACGCCATGTTAGACACATCGGGTCTTTCCAAGGAATGGTGGGGGGAGGCGCTAATGACCGCGTGTCATGTCCTAAACCGAGTTCCCACAAAGCATAAGACCATGACTCCATTTCAGGAATGGGAAAGGAAAAGGTTGAAACTCTCTTACCTACGTTCTTGGGGTTGTTTGGCGAAAGTCAATATACCAATTCCCAAGAAGCGCAAGCTTGGACCAAAAACCATGGATTGTGTTCTTCTGGGCTATGCTTTTCATAGCATTGGCTATAGGTTTTTGATAATAAAATCTGAGGTATCCGACATGCATGTTGGTGCGATTATGGAGTCTAATGATGCAACTTTCTTTGAGAACATATTTCCTATGAAGGATATGTCAAGTTCATCAAATCAGGAGATACCTACTCCATCTAGGAGGAACTCACTGTAATTCCTGAACCCACCATTGCGATGGAACACGTTGAGAATCCTGTTGACGGTGACAATGAAACTCCTGTAAGGAGTAAGAGACAGAGGACTGCAAAGTCCTTTGGTGATGATTTCATTGTGTACCTTGTGGATGACACACCCAGGACTATTTCAGAAGCCTATGCATCTCCTGATGCTGACTACTGGAAGGAAGCTATTCGTAGCGAGATGAATTTCATCTTAGCTAACGGAACCTGGGTGATCACTGACCGTCCTTATGGGTGCAAACCTGTAGGATGTAAGTGGGTGTTCAAGAAGAAGCTTAGACCTGATGGTACGATTGAAAAGTACAAGGCACGGCTTGTGGCTAAGGGTTATACACCCAGAAAGAAGGTGAAGACTTCTTTGATACTTACTCACCCGTGGCTAGACTAACCATAATTCGGTGCTACTATCACTGGCTGCCTCACATGGTCTTCTCGTTCATCAAATGGACGTTAAGACGGCTTTCCTCAATGGAGAGTTGAAGGAGGAAATTTACATGGATTAGCCAGATGGTTTTGTAGTACCTGGTCAGGAAGGAAAGGTGTGCAAGTTATTAAAGTCTTTATATGGCCTTAAACAAGCCCCTAAGGAGTGGCATGAGAAGTTTGAAAGAACATTAACTACTGACGGCTTTGTAGTAAATGATGGTGACAAGTGTGTGTACTATCGCCATGGTGGGGGCGAAGGAGTTATTCTTTGTCTGTATGTCGACGACATATTGATCTTTGGAACCAAACTTGATTTAATCAAGGAGGTTAAGGATTTCTTATCTCGCTGTTTTGAGATGAAGGATCTAGGAGTAGCTGATGTTATCTTAAACATCAAGTTGTTGAGAGATGAGAATGGTGGGATCACACTGCTTCAGTCTCACTATGTGGAAAAGGTCTTGAGTCGTTTTGGGCATAGCGACTGCATGCCTTCTCCAACTTCATATGATGCTAGTGTGTTGCTTTGAAAGAATCGACGGATTGCTAGAGATCAACTGAGGTATTCTCAGATTATTGGCTCGCTTATGTATTTGGTGAGTGCCACGAGGCTTGACATCTCTTTTGCGGTGAGCAAGCTGAGTCGGTTGACACAAAACCGGGATATGATCATTGGCGTGAGTTATGCGCTACTTGAAGGGCACTTCAAGCTATGGGATTCATTACACCGGGTATCCAAGGGTACTGGAGGGTTATAGTGACTCAAACTGGATATCTGATGCTGATGAGATTAAGGCCACAAGTGGTTATGTTTTTACACTTGGTGGTGGCGCTGTTTCCTGGAAGTCTTGCAAGCAGACCATCTTAACAAGGTCAACTATGGAAGCAGAACTCACAGCATTAGACACTGCCACTATTGAAGCAGAGTGGCTTCATGAGCTATTGATGGACTTACCTATGGTTGAAAAACCAATACCCCCTATCCTGATGAACTGTGATAATAAAACTATGATCGTCAAGATAAATAGTTCTAAGGACAATATGAAGTCCTCAAGGCATGTGAAGAGGAGATTAAAATCTGTCAGGAAATTGAGGAACTCTGGAGTTATTACGTTGGGTTATATCCAAACATCGAAAAACTTGGCAGATCCCTTCACAAAGGGTCTATCACGTAATTTGATAGATAATGCATCGATGGAGATGGGTTTGAGACCCACCGCATGAGTTGTACATAGTGGTAACCCACTCTATGTGATCGGAGATCTCGTGAAGTAGAAGTGGGAGACAAGATGTTGGTCAGCTGAGAGGAGGGTATCCTTATTTTAATTATCCCACTCCATGAAGATGCAATACTCTGCATGGCAGGTTGATATCTATCTTAATGTGTTCCAAGTGGCTTATTTGAGTAAGCAGAGATGTTGTCCTGCAGAGCATCTCCTGAGGAACACACCTATATGAATTTGACTATTAACGTCGCAGTCTGTGAGAAGTGGGTGCTCTCTAATAAATTCATGGAAGGCCCTGGAGTACGACATATACGCTCCACCCGCGGGGAAGCCTTGCGGCAGCCAAGTATCGGTCAAGAATTTGTGTGAAACTAGTCTCGCAGAAAACTTGTAGTTCAAGGCATATTCCACTATTCAAGTTGTGATCTAGTTGTTGGGGAACGTAACAGAAAACCAAAATTTTCTATGCGTCACCAAGATCAATCTATGGAGTAATCTAGCAACGAGGGGAAGGGGAGTGCATCTACATACCCTTGTAGATCGCTAAGCGGAAGCGTTACAAGAACGCGGATGAAGGAGTCGTACTCGTAGCGATTCAGATCGTGGTTGATTCCGATCTAAGCGCCGAACAACGGCGCCTCCGTGTTCAACACACGTGCAGCCCGATGACGTCTCCCGTGCCTTGATCCAGCAAGGGGGGAGGGAGAGGTTGGGGAAGACTCCGTCCAGCAGCAGCACGACAGCGTGGTGGTGGTGGAGGAGCGTGGCACTCTAGCAGGTCTTCGCCAAGCACCGCAAGAGACGAGGAGGGAGTGGGGTAGGGCTGCGCCAAGAGGGAGATGTTCTTGATGAAGTCATGTACCTAGGGTAGGGTTACGGACCTGTCCAAGGTATCCCCCCCAAGGGCATCTCTTAGAAGAAGCTGTCTTCCAGTCGACCAAGAGGGATTCCACTCGACCGGCTAGAAGACACTCGACGAACCTGAAGACACTCGACCATGAAGACTCACTCGACCATCAGGAGTTCAAGATCTACTATGTATCCAAACGGTCTGTAATTAAGTAGTCTTTATGGCCATGATGACACTTTATATAGGGAGTTACCAGTAACGCCTGGCCTTAATGTACTTTAACCCTCCGCTACGTGGGCTGGCTGGGGTCCTGGCGTCCTCTATATAAGCCACCCCCTCCACTTGTAGAAGGGTTCGCACCCCTGTACCTTTCACACACGTAATCTAGTCGACCGCCTACGAGCTCCGAGACGTAGGGCTGTTACTTCTTCCGAGAAGGGCCTGAACTCGTAAAACACTCGTGTGTACAACTGCTCCATAGCTAGGATCTTGCCTCTCCATACCTACCCCCATTCTACTGTCAGACTTAGAACCACGACAGTTGGCGCCCATCGTGGGGCAGGTGTCTTAGCGACTTGTTGGAGAAGTTGCAATATTTCAACTCCCATCATCATGGTTTCAGGTGGAGTTTTGGTTGAGGGCCGCGAGATCCGTCTCAGCGCGCTCACATTCGTCGCCGATGACTCTACCTGGCTGCAGGAGGCCCCGCTCGACGTGGATGCGCTCCCGGTCCGCGGAGCTACGCATTTTCGAGCATGCGTCCGCGGCGTCCTTCTGCGGCAACCGTCGACTCAGTATCGGCCGGTTTTCGTGTCATCCTCCCTCCCAGCTTCCCACCGGCGTAAGCGCTCCGGTCGGTCGAGGCTTCAGCGGTGGGTGAAGCACGCAGTGGCTCGCCAGTCGACCACTGCCCAAGTTGCGGCAATCGAGCCCGACGAATCTCTCTACGGCCTGTTCGACCTGTCGACTGGCTCCGCAGAGACTGCATCCGAATGCGACAGCAGTGATCCGGCGGCGGAGGTCCTGATGGTCAATGGACCGCACGTTCCCCCGGCTTTCCTGGCACCGAGGGAGGCAACGGCGGAGGCGACCCGTCGCACGACCATGAGGAGTACCGCCCCGAGCCCCTCGACTCACAGCAGAGGGAAGAGCTTCGCCGCCGGAACATGGATGCGCTTCATACTCCGATCGTTGGAGAAACCCCTGAGGCTCGCGCCTTAGAGGACGCGCGCTTGGCCAACCTGGCTGAGCGCACTCGACTGGAGAACCTTCAGCGGGCACTCGACGAGCGCGCGCGGCAACGGATTCCAGACTCCAGTCGACGCCAACTCTTTAAACCTCCGACTCAGGTATACCGCACTCCAATCCAGAATTTGGCAGCTGCAACACGTATAGCAGAGTCGATTCAGCCTTCCCAGTCAGAGGCTGGCAGAGGCTTGATGCAGATCAGGGATTTGCTCCGGGCAGCTGGAGATCAGAATTCGGCTGTGTCGCAGTCGCGGAACAGGATTCATAGCAGGTCCGTGGCGGCGAATACTGTCCAGTCAGCTCATAGCCCCAGATCGCCCCCGAGGCGTGAAGGGCATGGCGACCGACACGATCAGTACAGGAACTATGAGCAGGATGATCACCGAGTCGATCGCAACGATCGACGTCGAGTGCCCACCCCTCCCCGGAGAGGTGGATCATATATGCCTCGACAGCAAGATGACAGACGCCAGTACAGTGGCGGACGAAGAATTCCAGTCGACCCTAGAGAACCAGGCTTTGACGCGAGATCCATCATCGTTCAAGGTCTGGTCGACCGGAACAGAGCCCACAGAGAGGGTAATGACAGAGACATACCCACCAGCAGCCGAGTGCACGTCTCCGGACCAGAGTGTTTCAGCAGAGCCATCAGAGCCGCGGTGATTCCTCCCAACTTCAGGTTGGCGACTGGAGTCAGCAAGTTCAACGGTGAGTCCAAGCCCGACACTTGGCTTGAGGACTACCGAGTGGCTGTTCAGATCGGCGGTGGAAATGACGAGGTGGCCATGAAACATTTGCCTCTCATGTTGGAAGGGTCAGCCAGGGCATGGCTGAATCAGTTGACGCCCAGCAGCATCTACACGTGGGAGGACCTCTCCCGAGTGTTTGTCAGGACATTCGAAGGAACGTGCAAGCGGCCAGCAGGGCTGACAGAGCTGCAGTCTTGTGTGCAGAAGTCGAATGAGACTCTGAGAGATTACATCCAGAGGTGGATCACACTGCATCATACAGTAGAAAATGTATCCGACCACCAGGCGGTCTGCGCCTTCAAGGAGGGCGTAAAGTACAGAGAGCTAAGCCTGAAATTCGGTCGAACCGGAGACATGTCTCTGAGTCGAATGATGGAAATAGCCACCAAATATGCCAATGGTGAGGAAGAGGATCGGCTCCGGAGCGGCAAACACAAGTCAGTCGCCCAGGACACCGGAGGTGGAAATTCCAGTCGGAAGCAAAAGCGTAAAGCTGAGCCAGCCGCACCTGGAGAAGCCTTGGCCCTGAACCAAGGAAAATTCAAAGGGAAACCCAAGGGGCCTTGGAACCCCAAGAAGGTAAAAGATAAGGAAGGAAATGACGTGTTGGATTTGCCATGTCACATCCACACCAAGAAGGACGAAGAGGGTAATTTCATCTACCCGAAGCATACCACTCGACAATGTCGACTCCTGATACAGCAGTTCCAAGGGAAGCAGTCCAAGGACAAAGAAAAAGAGTCGGACAAAGTTGAGGACAAGGAGGATAGTGACGGAGAATATCCGCAGGTCAATTCCACCTTGATGATTTTTGTCGATGTTGAAAGCAAAAACCGACTGAAAGTTATAAACCGAGAGGTGAACATGGCTGCTCCGTCAACACCCAATTACCTGAAGTGGTCTCAGACTGCCATTACGTTCGACCAATCTGATCACCCCACGCACATAGCCACCCCTGGGAGGCAAGCGTTGGTGGTCGACCCGGTCGTTGAGGGCACTCGACTGACCAAAGTGTTGATGGATGGCAGCAGCAGTTTGAATATACTGTATGCTGAGACGCTGAAAGGGATGGGCATTCCGATGTCCAGGCTGAGCACAAGCAACATGAGTTTTTATGGAGTCATCCCTGACAAGAAGGCTGCATCACTCGAGCAGATTGCTCTTGACGTAGTTTTTGGTGATTCAAAGAATTTCCACAAAGAGAAGCTGACATTTGAGGTTGTGGATTTCCAGAGTGCCTATCATGCAATTTTGGGCAGGCCAGCTTATGCACGTTTTATGGCTCGACCATGTTACGTGTACCTCAAACTAAAGATGCCTGGCCCTAAAGGCGTGATCACTGTCACTGGTAACCGCAAGAAGGCAGAAGAGTGCTTCCAGAAGGGCTCGAAGATCGCCGATGCTCAGATGGTGGCAGAAGAGTGGCAGGAACATCAAAGGAACGCAGACCCGAGTGATTTGTTGCGAGCCAAGAAGCCTGCCACGGAATCAGTGTTTCAGTCGTCCGGTGAGACAAAACCCGTTCACATCCACCCGACCGACCCAAACGCTGCTCCGACTCATATCTCCACAACACTCGACCCCAAATAGGAAGAAGCGCTCATCCAGTTCGTCCGTGAGAACTGGGACATCTTCGCATGGAAACCTTCTGACATGCCGGGTGTACCCAGGGGACTGGCTGAGCATCGTCTACGAGTTGACTCGAAGGCAAAACCTGTGAAAGAACATCTGCGACGGTCCGCCGTCCAGAAAAGAAAGGCCATTGGCGAAGAAGTGGCTCGGCTCTTAGCAGCAGAGTTTATCCGAGAGATTTACCACTCCGAGTGGCTCGCCAATGTCGTCATGGTCCCCAAAAAGGACAATTCTCTTCGCATGTGCATCGATTTCAAGCATATCAATCGGGCCTGCCCGAAAGATCATTTTCCTCTTCCCCGCATCGACCAAATAGTCGACTCGACTGCGGGATGTGAGCGACTTTCTTTCTTGGACGCTTATTCCGGGTACCATCAGATCCGTCTGTTTGGACCCGATGAGATCAAAACGGCTTTCATCACCCCATTCGGGTGCTTCTGTTATGTCACCATGCCATTCGGCCTCAAGAATGCCGGAGCCACGTTCATGAGGATGATTCAGAAGTGTTTGCTCACTCAAATCAGTCGGAATGTGGAAGCGTACATGGATGACATTGTGGTCAAGTCACGGAAAGGTTCCGACCTGCTGACTGACCTAGCTGAAACATTTGCCAACCTCAGGAGGTATGATATCAAGCTTAATCCATCAAAATGCACATTCGGAGTTCCTGGCGGAAAGTTACTCGGTTTTCTCGTTTCCGAACGGGGAATCGATGCTAACCCAGAAAAAGTTGGCACTATACTCCGAATGAAACGCCCCGTGCGTGTGCACGATGTCCAGAAACTTACTGGATGCTTGGCCGCATTAAGTCGATTCATCTCTCGCCTCGGTGAAAAGGCATTGCCTCTTTACCGACTGATGAAGAAGTCAGACAAGTTCGAGTGGACTCCAGAAGCTGATGCAGCGTTTGCAGAGTTAAAAACCCTGCTTTCCACCCAGCCGGTGCTTGCTGCCCCAATCAGCAAAGAGCCTTTGCTGCTTTACATTGCAGCCACAGGACAAGTCGTCAGTACTGTACTTACGGTCGAGCGGGAAGAGGAAGGAAAAGCCTTCAAAGTTCAGCGCCCAGTATATTACATTTCCGAAGTCCTGACCCCGTCCAAGCAACGATACCCTCATTATCAGAAGCTTGTATATGGGATTTACATGACCACGAAGAAAGTTGCCCACTACTTCTCTGACCATGTTATCACAGTCGTCACCGACGCCCCCTTATCAGAGATTCTGCACAACAGAGACGCAACTGGTCGAGTGGCAAAATGGGCGATTGAACTTCTTCCCCTTGATATCAGATTTGAGGCAAAGAAAGCTATCAAGTCCCAAGCAATAGCAGATTTCCTCGCCGAGTGGACTGAACAGCAGTTACCGACCCAAGTTCACTCGGAGCACTGGACTATGTTCTTCGATGGCTCCAAAATGCTGAATGGTTCCGGTGCCGGAGTGGTCTTGGTTTCCCCCCGAGGAGATAAGCTCAGATATGTACTCCAGATTCACTTTGATTCCTCCAACAATGAAGCAGAATACGAAGCACTCTTGTACGGGTTGCGTATGGCCATTTCACTCGGCGTCCGTCGCCTCATGGTCTACGGCGACTCGGACTTAGTGGTCAACCAAGTGATGAAGGAGTGGGACGTCAGAAGCCCGGCCATGACTGGATACTGCAATGCAGTCAGAAAGCTGGAGAAGAAATTTGAGGGATTAGAGCTCCATCACGTTCCCCGACTGAAAAATCAAGCAGCCGATGACTTGGCGAAGATAGGTTCCAAGAGGGAAGCCATTCCGAGTGGTGTGTTTTTGGAGCATGTTCACACGCCGTCGGTTCAAGAAGATCCTTTCACTGAGGAAGTCCCGCAGCCAAAAAGCGCCACAGATCCGACTGAAGTCGAGGTCCCAGCTGTGGTCGACTTGGTCATGGAAGTTCTGGTCATCACTCCCGATTGGACAGTGCCCTATATCGCCTATATTCTGAGAAAAGAGCTCCCCGAGAATGAAGAAGAGGCTCGGGAGATCGTCCGCCGATCCAAAGCCTTCACCGTCATGAGGGGACAGTTATACAGGGAAAGTGCGACTGGAGTCAGCCAGAAATGCATAACACCAGAAGAAGGTCGAATGATTCTCAACGACATCCACTCGGGGACCTGCGGCCATCATGCGTCTTCTCGGACCATCGTGGCTAAAGCATACCGAGCTGGTTTCTATTGGCCCAGAGCAAATGAGATGGCGAAAGAGATAGTCGACAAGTGTGAAGGATGTCAATTTTACTCCAATATGTCACACAAACCCGCCTCAGCCTTGAAAACCATTCCACTCGTCTGGCCTTTGCTGTGTGGGGACTGGATATGGTTGGACCTCTGAGGACAGGCAGAAACGGCTACACCCATGTGTTGGTAGCAGTCGACAAGTTCACTAAGTGGATTGAGGCTAAACCCATCAAGAATCTGGATGCCGGCACCGCCGTCAGCTTCATCAGGGAGTTGGTATTCAGATATGGAGTTCCACACAGCATCATCACAGACAATGGGTCAAATTTCGACTCCGAAGAATTCAGAGCTTTCTGCACATCTCAGGGTACACGAGTCGACTATGCTTCGGTCGCTCACCCCCAGTCGAATGGACAAGCAGAACGTGCAAATGGCTTAATTCTCAAAGGGTTGAAACCCCGACTGATGCGCGACCTCAAGCACGCAGCCGGTGCATGGGTCGACGAACTTCCATCGGTGCTTTGGGGGTTAAGGACCACGCCAAACCGGTCGACTGGGAGGACTCCGTTCTTCTTGGTCTACGGAGCTGAAGCAGTCTTGCCGAGTGACCTGCTTCACAACGCACCCCGAGTCGAACTGTACACCGAAGCTGAAGCAGAGCAAGCCCGACAGGACGCGGTCGACCTTCTAGAAGAAGAAAGAGAGATGGCCTTGATCCGATCGACCATTTACCAGCAGGACTTGCGTCGCTTCCATGCCAGAAATGTGAAGAGTCGAGCTTTCCAGGAGGGAGATTTAGTTCTCCGAGTGGATCAGCAGAAACCACACAAGCTTGCTCCTACTTGGGAAGGTCCCTTCATCGTCACCAAAGTTCTCCATAATGGGGCATACCGCCTTTACAATGTCGAGCACCAGATTGACGAGCCCAGAGCATGGAACGCGGACTTACTCCGCCCTTTTTATACTTAAGTTTTTCACTCGGATGAGTTGTAATAAAAGTACTCCTGTAGTGTATTCATCAAAGACAAGAGTTTCATAATTTTCTTAGTGATTGTTATTGCTTTTGCTCTCATAAATCTGTCCCCCAGTGGGTGGCTTAGCTGCGAACCCGTTTCGCCTAAGCTTGTAAAAAATCCTACCGAGTGGTAAGCCAGCCTTCCACTCGGAGGCTTAGCTGCGAATCCGTTTCGCCTAAGTTAAAACAAAATCCTATCGAGTGGCGAGCCAGCCTCCCACTCGGAGGCTTAGCTGCAGTCCAAGTACTCGCCTAAGTAAACAAAATCCTACCGAGTGGTAAGCTAGCCTTCCACTCGGGGGCTTAGCTGCAGCCCAGTGCTCGCCTAAGTTTTCTAAAATCCTACCGAGTGGTAAGCCAGCCTTCCACTCGGAGGCGTAGCTGCAGCCCAGTGCTCGCCTAAGTTTTTGAAAATCCTACCGAGTGATAAGCATGTCTTCCACTCGGAGGCTTAGCTGCAACCTTGTGTTCGCCTAAGAATAAAAGACATTGTACGCTTCGCAAGGAGGATGAGGCGCAGGTCGACCCTCGCTTCCTCCTTCCGAGCTACATCACAAACACAACATGCGTCCCGCAAGGAGGACGAAGCGCAGGTCGACTGCTACCTTCTCCTCCAAAGCTGTGCCACGAAAATCCTACCGAGTGGAGAGCAAATCTCCCACTAGGGGGCTTAGCTGCGGCCCAGTGCTCGCCTAGGTTTCTAAAATCCTGCCGAATGGAGAGCAAACCTCCCACTCGGGGGCTTAGCTGCAGCCCAGTGCTTGCCTAAGTTTCTAAAATCCTACTGAGTGGAGAGAAAACCTCCCACTCGGGGGCTTAGCTGCAGCCCAGTGCTCGCCTAAGTTTCTAAAATCCTGCCGAGTGGAGAGCAAACCTCCCACTCGGGGGCTTAGCTGCAGCCCAGTGCTCGCCTAAGTTTCTAAAATCCTGCCGAGTGGAGAGCAAACCTCCCACTCGGGGGCTTAGCTGCAGCCCAGTGCTCGCCTAAGTTTCTAAAATCCTGCCGAGTGGAGAGCAAACCTCCCACTCGGGGGCTTAGCTGTAGTCCGGCACTCGCCTAAGTTTCTAAATTCCTGCCGAGTGGAGAGCAAACCTCCCACTCGGGGGCTTAGCTGTAGCCCAACGCTTGCCTAAGTTTCTAAATTCCTGCCGAGTGGAGAGCAAACCTCCCACTCGGGGGCTTAGCTGCAGCTCAGTGCTCGCCTAAGTTTCTAAATTCCTACCGAGTGGAGAGCAAACCTCCCGCTCGGGGGCTTAGCTGCAGCTCAGTGCTCGCCTAAGTTTCTAAAATCCTTCCGAGTGGAGAACAAGTTTCTCACTCGGAGGCTTGGTTGCAACCAAGCACTCGCCCAAACATAACGAGCACAAGTCGACTGCAATTTGTGCTTCACTCCTACCTGCAAAAGAGCATTTCAGATGCTAGCATATATTCCAACCCAAAGAAGATGGTTATCCGAAAGAAGCAAACGTATTTCAACGGCAAATCAAGTTCGGATAACATCCTACGGACCCAGAAGTGCTCAGGCATCAAGCCTGTTAAAGTTTAGCGGTTACAAAAATCACTCGGCATTTCGAGGAAAATTCAAATCATCGAGCATAGAAGTTTTTTACCCCTCCTGCGGAGGGCTGGAAGACGCAACAAACTCGTCCAGGTCGATCCCATCTGCGATCCGAGTGGCAGCCGAGATGAAGGTCTCCATGAAAGAACGGAAGTCATGCTTCCTAGTGTTGGCCACCTTGAGAGACACCAGCTTGTCTTCTCTCACTTCTTTGCAGTGGACGCGGACCAAGGACAGAGCGACGTCAGCACCGCACCTGGTAGAAGACTTCTTCCACTCTTGCACTCGACTCGGAATCTCGTTCAGTCGAGTCATTAGCGACTCAAGGTCGTTCTGAAGTGTTTCTTCTGGCTAGAGTGATGTGTCGATGCGCGATACAGCGGCCTTCAGTCTTGCAAGGTAATCGACCACTGCAGCAATGCGGGACTCGAGGTGGAGCACGTTCATAGCAGTTTCATCCTTCACCGGAGAATTGATGGGATCCAAGCCAGTCTCCACTCGACTAGTCTCCTCTTCAAAGTTTCGGCAGAATTATGTGGACATGATTCAAGAATAAGCTAACGCCCCTACAGCAAGTCAGTAACTACCAATCGGAGATAAGAGGTTACCTTCGAGCATGAGGAACAACTTTTTGGCGAGTCCTCCCAGATAAAGCTCCAAGTCATTCTTCTTTCCTGCCAGTTCACCAGCTTTGTCGTCCAGGACCATATTGGCATTCTTCAGTCGAGTGACTTCTTGGTTGGCCACGTCAAGAGCAGCTTTCAGATTAGTGTTTTCTTCTTCAAGTTTGTTGACGGAAGCCAACTTCTCTTCTGCAAGCCTAGTCTTGTCTGCGGCCGTTTTCTGCGCCTCGGCAAGGTCAAGGTCCTTCTTCTTCAGAGCATCCCTCAGTTTTTCTGCGAAAATCACAATAAGATCAGATTCGGAGACAGGCAAGAAGCGAGGATAGTCGTCAAGATTCTCACCGAACATACCTTTTGCCTCCTCCTTCGCCTTCGTGAAGTTCTCTTGGACAAGCTTTTGGTCAAGCTCAAGCTGGATATACTTGTTCTCCAATTCGGTATAACGAGAAACAAGGTCACAAGATTTCTGCGAAAGTTCAGTCGACAAACATCAACGGCAGATCACTTCCGAGTGACTAAAGGAAAAATCGTACTATTTCTAAGACTACAGATGAATCTAAACATTCAACTGTAGTCTCGGGGACTACACCCAGTGGGTGCACTCAGCGTGCCCCCACTAGTTCTATCAGCTAGACTCAGAGTCGATCAGTCGACCGGAAGCAGTTAACTGTCAAAAAAAAAGAAATTTCAGACCATAGCCGATTGCCAGCAATCGACCACGGTCTCGGGGACTACACCCAGTGGGTGCACTCAGCGTGCCCCCACCAGTTTCATTGTTCCACTCGACCATGGTCGAGTGGAACAAGTAAAGTGAGAAATCTCAAGACACAAAGACTATAGTCGACTGCCAGCAGTCCACTGTAGAATTGACACACCCAGTGGGTGCATGACAAATATCAAGATTTCCAGTCGGTGTTCAACTAACCTGGACATTGCTCTGGAGAGCTGAGCTCGCGTCATAAGCTGCTTGGCTGGCGGTTCGGATCGCCTTCACCTGCTCCATCATAATCCCGGCCTGGCGTATGGCTTCCTTAGCAGCGCTTGCTTGGTCCTCCGGGACGTGGTAGGTGAGAAGAGAGAAGGCGGGTCAGCACTCGACGACGAAGGGCGGGCAACCGTCAACGGCTCCGCAAAGGACACGGTAGCCCGAGCAACATTGCTCCCCTCGGGAATCTGTGGTCCAGGTGCTGACGTAACCTGCGCAGCCTTGCCAACAGTCGCCTTCCTGCTCCTCCTCTGCCTCAGCGGCGCTTCGTCGTCATCGTCAGGAAGATTGATGACAACGTTAGGCGGAGCTGCAGAAGAAGTTCAAAATCAAAAATAAAGATTCAATCGACCGAAAGCGAAACCGCGCAGATCATACCAGGCTGAGAAGTCGCAGCATCTTCCATTTCTTGATCCTCATGCCTGGCTGAAGTCTCAGAAGTAGCAGCACTGCGATTTGCAAATATCAGTCGGTCAGCGATTGAATCGACCAAGAATGGAAAACATGAGTTATGACCGTTACCCAGAGACAGTCGGAATCTCCATCCTCATCTTCGGTAGGGCTTTCGCCGGTTTTGACGGGGCCGCTCGGGGTTGCTTCGACGCCTTTTCAGTCGGCGCCGGTGAAGTTGTCCGAGGACGTTTAGTCGACTGCCCAGCAGGCGCGACTCCCTTGCCACGATCAGCCGCAGGGTCGTGGGCGAGCTTGGACCTCCTTTCGGAACGAGGAGGCGCAACTTCCTCCTCCTCTTCCTCCTCCTCTTCCTCTTCGTCAGAACCTGCGTCTTCCTCACCCTCATCGGCGTCCGACTCCCACTCCTCTTGACTTTCGCCTCCGCTTCCTTCCTCCTCTTCGGCCTGTGCCTGCGCCCCGTTGGGCATCGAGTACAACTCAGTGGTTTCCTGAAAGACAGCAAGCAAGACAAAGGTCAATCGACTGATTTACGACGAAACAGAATAGACGGAGCAGTCGGAGGAAAATAGTCGTACCTTATCCACCTCATAAGATTGGTCGAGTGGAACGATCCTCCTAGCTCCACGAGGGTTGTCCTTGTTCCCCGTGATGGCAGTCATCCACCTCTCCAATGTAGCATCGTCGACCTCCTCTGGGTGGACCCGACTGGTGTCTTCAGTGCCAGAATACAGCCACATCGGGTGGCCCCGGTACTGGAGTGGTTGGATGCGCCGCCGAAGGAAAACCTCCAGAAGGTCCATGCCGGTCACGCCGTCACGAATCAACTGAACTACTCGCTCCATCAACATTTTCACCTGAGCCTTCTCCTCCGGAACTACTTTCAGAGAGGAGGGCTTGTTCACTCGACTCATAGAGAAGGGAGGGAGCCCGGTCGACTGCCCTGGCGTCGACTGGTCTTGGCAGTAGAACCAGGTCGACTGCCACCCTCTGACCGACTCGGGAAGGGTCATAGCAGGGAAAGCGCTCTTACTCCTCATCTGGACCCCGAGACCCCCACACATCTGGATCACCTGGGTTCTCTCGTCATTGGGGCTGGCCTTTTTCACCGTCTGGGAACGACAAGTGAATATATGTTTGAAGAGGCCCCAATGCGGCCGACAACCCAAGAAATTCTCACACAAAGATACAAAGGCGGAGAGATAGGCGATGGAATTTGGGGTAAAATGGTGAAGCTGAGCTCCGAAGAAATTCAGAAATCCTCGGAAGAAAAGATGCGGCGGCAGAGAAAACCCTCGATCTACATGAGTCGCCAAGAGGACGCACTCACCCTCCTGAGGTTGCGGTTGCCACTCCGCCCCCGGAAGCCGCGCTGCTCCGTGCTCGATCAGCCCCTCGTTGGCTAGGTCGTCGAGGTCCTTCTGGGTGATGGTCGAGCGGATCCAATCCCCTTGGATCCAACCCTGCGGCAGGCGAGACCGCGATGAGGATCCACCCCGACTGGGCGCTCTCCCCTTCGCTTGCGCCGTCGCCTTCTTCGCCCGCTCCAAAGCCGTCGTCTTCTCCTTCACCATTGTCGCCGACGAAGCTGGAACGGAGCAGCGGCGCTGGGCAGTTGGCGAGCGCAGCAGATGAATCTAGAGACGAGGGAGGAGAAAATGAGGAGGCACTGTTCGGAAAACCTCCGCCTGGTTCCTTATATGGGGTCACTTCCGAGTGGCTGACGGGTAGGCCCAGGCAATCCTGTCAAATCCCGAAACAGTCGCGCACGCGATACGTGGCGAAAAAGGCGGCGCGGGAATCGAGGCATCCCTGCCTTATCCCATCCGAGTACCGCGGCCTTCTCCGCTTCGCGCGCTTCCCAAAATTCGGATCCCACTAAATCCGCTAACCACAGGGCAACTTGTCAGACGGAAGATCTCCTGCGATCCGTCGCTCGGAAATCTCCAAGTTCATAAAGTTCACTCGACAGATATAAAGAATGGATCAAGGCGACTAAACGAAAGTTGACACCCTCACTTGAAAGTCATTGATCCAGAGAAAAAACACCTTTACAATACCAGAAAGCAGGTCGGAAAGATTGCCAACTCCGTCCTCACTCAAACCTTGATCCATTCGGGGGCTGCTGATGAAGTCATGTACCTAGGGTAGGGTTACGGACCTGTCCAAGGTACCCTCCCCAAGGACATCTCTTAGAAGAAGCCGTCTTCCAGTCGACCAAGAGGGATTCCACTCGACGGCTAGAAGACACTCGACGAACCTGAAGACACTCGACCATGAAGACTCACTCGACCATCAGGAGTTCAAGATCTACTCTGTATCCAAACGGTCTATAATTAAGTAGTCTTTATGGCCATGATGACACTTTATATAGGGCGTTACCAGTAACGCCTGGCCTTAATGTACTTTAACCCTCCGCTACGTGGGCTGGCTGGGGTCCTGGCGTCCTCTATATAAGCCACCCCCTCCACTGGTAGAAGGGTTTGCACCCCTGTACCTTTCACACACGTAATCCAGTCGACCGCCTCCGGGCTCCGAGACGTAGGGCTGTTACTTCTTCCGAGAAGGGCCTGAACTCGTAAAACACTCGTGTGTACAACTGCTCCATATCTAGGATCTTGCCTCTCCATACCTACCCCCATTCTACTGTCAGACTTAGAACCACGATAGTTCTCATGTGTATGGCAGCCCCAAACCCCCACTATATATAGGGGGAAGGGAGGGGCTGTGCCCCCATCTAGGTTTCCACCCCTAGGGGTGGCGGCCAGCCCTACATCCCATCTAGGGGGGCGGCCAAGGGGGAGAGAGGGGGGCGCACCACTAGGTGGGCCTTAGGCCCATCTGAGCCTAGGGTTTCCCCCCTTCCCTTCTCTCTTCGCCTTGGGCCCTGGTAGGGGGGCGCACCAGCCCACCTGGGGCTGGTCCCCTCCCACACTTGGCCCACTCAGCCCTCTGGGGCCAGTGGCCCCACCTAGTGGACCCCCGGGACCCTCCCGGTGGTCCCGGTACGTTACCGATAGCACCCGAAACTTTTCCGTTGACCAAAATAGGACTTTCCATATATAAATCTTTACCTCCGGACCATTCCGAAACTGCTCGTGACATCCGAGATCTCATCCAGGACTCCGAACAACATTCGGTAACCACGTATATCTATTCCCTATAACCCTAGTGTCATCGAACCTTAAGTGTGTAGACCCTACGGGTTCGGGAACCATGCAGACATGACAGAGACAACTCTCTGGCCAATAAACAACAGCGGGATCTGGATACCCATGTTGGCTCCCACATGTTCCACGATGATCTCATCAGATGAACCACGATGTCAAGGATTCAATCAATCCTGCATACAATTCCCTTTGTCTAGCGGTATAGTACTTGCCCGAGATTCGATCGTCGGTATCCGATACCTTGTTCAATCTCGTTACCGGCAAGTCTCTTTACTCGTTCCGTAACACATCATCCCACGATCAACTCCTTGATCACATTGTGCACATTATGATGATGTCTTACCGAGTGGGCCCAGAGATACCTCTCCGTCACACGGAGTGACAAATCCCAGCCTCGATTCGTGCCAACCCAACAGACACTTTCGGAGATACCCGTAGTGCACCTTTATAGCCACCCAGTTACGTTGTGATGTTTGGTACACCCAGAGCATTCCTACGCTATCCGGGAGTTGCACAATCTCATGGTCTAAGGAAAAGATACTTGACATTTAGAAAAGCTTTAGCATACGAACTACACGATCTTGTGCTAGGCTTAGGATTGGGTCTTGTCCATCACATCATTCTCCTAATGATGTGATCCCGTTATCAATGACATCCAATGTCCATGGTCGGGAAACCATGACCATCTGTTGATCAACGAGCTAGTCAACTAGAGGCTCACTAGGGACATGTTGTGGTCTATGTATTCACACATGTATTGCGGTTTCCGGTCAATACAATTATAGCATGAATAATAGACAATTATCATGAACAAGGAGATACAATAATAAACATTTTATTATTGCCTCTAGGGCGTATTTCCAACAGTCTCCCACTTGCACTAGAGTCAATAATCTAGTTCACATCACTATATGATTGTAATGAATCGACACCCATGGGGTTTGATCATATCTCGCTTGTGAGAGAGGTTATTAGTCAACGGATCTGAACCTTTCAGATCCGTGTGTGCTTTGCAAATCTCTATGTCATCTCCTAGATGCAGCTACCACGCTCTATTTGGATCTATTCCAAATAACTGTTCTACTATACGAATCCGGTTTACTACTCAGAATAATCCGGATTAGTGTCAAAGTTTGCATCGGCGTAAACCTTTACGACGAACTCTTTTACCACCTCCATAATCGAGAAAATTCCTTAGTCCACTAGTTACTAAGGATAAGTTTGACTGTTGTCCTGTGATCCAATCCTGGATCACTCTTGTACCCCTTGACTGACTCATGGCAAGGCACACTTCAGGTGCGGTACACAGCATAGCATACTATAGAGCCTATGTCTGAAGCATAGGGGACGACCTTCGTCCTTTCTCTCTCTTCTGCCGTGGTCATGTCTTGAGTCTTACTCAATGCTCACACCATATAACACAGCCAAGAACTCCTTCTTTGCTGATCTATTTTGAACTCCTTCGAAATCTTGTCACGGTATGTATTCATTTGAAAGTACTATTAAGCGTTTTGATCTATCCTTATAGATCTTGATGCTCAATGTTCAAGTAGCTTAATCCAGGTTTTCCATTGAAAAACACTTTTCAAATAACCCTATATGCTTTCCAAAAATTCTACATCATTTCCGATCAACAATATGTCAATAACATATACTCATCAGAAATGCTATAGTGCTCCCACCCACTTCTTTGGAAATACAAGTTTCTCATAAACTTTGTATAAACCCAAAATCTTTGATCATTTCATCAAAGCGTATATTCCAACTCCGAGATGCTTACTCCAGTCCTTAGAAGGATTGCTGGAGCTTTGCACACTTGTTAGCATCTTTCAGGATTGACAAAACGTTCTGGTTGTATCACATACAACCTTTCCTCAAAAAAATCACTGAGGAAACAATGTTTTTGACATCCTATCTGCAAGATTTCATAAATAATGCAGGAACTGCTAATATAATTTCAACAGACTCTTAGCATCGCTACGAGTGAGAAAGTCTCATCGTAGTCAACTCCTTGAACTTGTCAGAAAACATCTTAGCGACAAGTCAAGCTTTCTTAATGGTGATACTTACCATCATTGTCCGTCTTCCTTTTAGAATCCATCTGTACTCAACAGCCTTACGACCATCGAGTAGTTCTTCCAAAGTCTACACTTTGTTTTCATACATGGATCCTCTCTCGGATTTTCTGGCCTCGAGCCATTTGTCGGAATCTGGGCCCACCATCACTTCTCCATCGCTCGTAGGTTCATTTTTGTCTAGCAACATGACCTCCAAGACTGGATTACCGTACCACTCTGAAGTAGTACGCATCCTTGTCGACCTATGAGGTTTGGTAGTGACTTGATTCGAAGTTTCATGATCACTATCATAAGCTTCTACTTCAATTGGTGTAGGCGCCACGGGAACAACTTCCTGTGCCCTGCTACACACTAGTTGAAGTGATGGTTCAATAACATTATCAAGTCTCCACCATCCTCCCACTCAATTCTTTCGAGAGAAACTTTTCCTCGAGAAAGGACCCATTTCTAGAAACAATCACTTTTGCTTCCGGAACTAAGATACGAGGTATACCCAAAAGTTTTTGGGTGTCCTATGAAGATGCATTTATCCACTTTGGGTTCGAGCTTATCAACCTGAAACTTTTTCACATAAGCGTCGCAGCCCCAAACTTTTAAGAAACGACAGCTTAGGTTTCTCCAAACCATAGTTCATACGGTGTCGTCTCAACAGAATTGTGTGGTTCCCTATTTAAAGTGAATGCGGTTGTCTCTAATGCCCAACCCATAAACGATAGTGGTAATTTGATAAGAGACATCATGGTATGCACCATATCCAATAGGGTGCAGCTATGATGTTCGGACACACCATCACACTATGGTGTTCCAGGCGGTATTAGTTGTGAAACAATTTCCACAATGTCTTAATTGCGTGCCAAACTCATAACTCAGATACTCATCTCTATGATCATATCATAGACATTTTATCCTCTTGTCACGACGATCTTCAACTTCACTCTGAAATTACTTGAACCTTTCAATATTTCAGATTTGTGTTTCATTAAGTAAACACACTCAGAATCTACTCAAATCATCTGTGAAGTAAGAACATAATGATATCCACTGCATGCCTCAATACTCATTAGACTGCACACATCAAAATGTATTACTTCTAACAAGTTGCTTGTTCCATCTTACTAAAATCGAGGCTTTTCAGTCATCTTGCCCATGTGGTATGATTTGCATGTCTCAAGTGACTCAAAATCAAGTGAGTCCAAACGATCCATCTGCATGGAGTTTCTTCATGAGTTTTACACCAATATGACTTACATGGCAGTGCCACAAGTAGGTGGTACTATCATTACTATCTTATATCTTTTGGCATGAACATGTGTATCATTATGATCGAGATTCAATAAACCATTCATTTTAGGTGCAAGACCATTGAAGGTATTATTCAAATAAACAGAGTAACCATTATTCTCCTTAAATGAATAACCGTATCACGATAGACATAATCCAATCATGTCTATGCTCAACGCAAACACCAAATAACAATTATTTAGGTTTAACACCAATCTCGATGGTAGAGGGAGCGTGCGATGCTTGATCACATCAACCTTGGAAACACTTCCAACACATATCGTGAGCTCACCTTTAGCTAGTCTCCATTTATTCCGTAGCTTTTATTTCGAGTTACTAACACTTAGCAACCAAACCGGTATCTAATACCCTAGGGCTACTAGGAGTACTAGTAAAGTACACATTAACATGATGTATATCCAATATACTTTAGTCGACCTTGCCTGCCTTCTTATCTACCAAGTATCTAGGGTGGTTCTGCTTTAGTGTCCGTTCCTCTCATTACAGAAGCACTTAGTCTCGGGTTTGGGTTCAACCTTGGGTTTTCACTAGAGCAGCAACTGTTTTGCCGTTTCATGAAGCATCCCTTCTTGCCCTTGCCCTTCTTGAAACTAGTGGTTTCACTAACCATCAACAATTGATGCTCCTTCTTGATTTCTACTTTTGCGGTGTCAAACATCGCGAATATTTCAAGGATCATCATATCTATCCCTGATATGTTATAGTTCATCTTGAAGCTCTAGCAGCTTGGTGGCAATGACTTTAGAGAAACATCACTATCTCATCTGGAAGATCAACTCCCACTCAATTCAAGTGATTGTTATACTCAGACAATCTGAGCACAAGCTCAACGATTGAGCTTTTCTCCCTTAGTTTGCAGGCTAAGAAAATCGTCGGAGGTCTTATACCTCTTGACGTGGGCACGAGCCTGAAATCCCAATTTCAGCCCTCGAAACATCTCATATGTTCCGCGACATTTCGAAATCGTCTTCGGTGCCTCAATCCTAAACCGTTTAACATTACTAAACTATCATGTAGTCATCAAAACGTGTATGTCAGATGTTCGCAACATCCACAGACGACGCTCGAGGTTCAGCACACCAAGCGGTGCATTAAGGACATAAGCCTTCTACGCAGCAATGAGGACAATCCTCAGTTTACGGACCCAGTCCGCATAATTGCTACTATCAACTTTCAACTAAATTTTCTCTAGGAACATATCTAAAATAGTAGAACTAAAGCGCGAGCTACGACATAATTTGCAAAAACCTTTTTGACTATGTTCAGGATAATTAAGTTCATCTTATGAACTCCCACTCAGATAGACATCCCTCTAGTCATCTAAGTGATACATGATCCGAGTCAACTAGGCCGTGTCCGATCATCACTTGAGACGGACTAGTCATCATCGGTGAACATCTTCATGTTGATCGTATCCACTATACGACTCATGTTCGACCTTTCGGTCTCTTGTGTTCCGAGGCCATGTCTGTACATGCTAGGCTAGTCAAGTCAACCTAAGTGTTTCGCGTGTGTAAATCTGGCTTACACCCGTTGTATGTGAACATTAGAATCTATCACACCCGATCATCACGTGGTGCTTCAAAACAATGAACTTTCGCAACGGTGCACAGTTAGGGGGAACACTTTCTTGAAATTATTATGAGGGATCATCTTATTTACTACCGTCGCTCTAAGCAGATAAGATGCATAAACATGATAAACATCACATGCAATCAAAAAGTGACATGATATGGCCAATATCATTTTGCTCCTTCTGATCTCCATCTTCGGGGCTCCATGATCATCATCGTCACCGTCATGACACCATGATCTCCATCATCGTGTCTCCATAAAGTTGTCTCACCAACTTATTACTTCTACTACTATGGCTAACGGTTTAGCAATGAAGTAAAGTAATTACATGGCGTTATTCAGTGACATGCAGGTCATACAATAAATTAAGACAACTCCTATGGCTCCTGCCGGTTGTCATACTCATCGACATGCAAGTCGTGATTCCTATTACAAGAACATGATCAATCTCATACATCACATATACCATTCATCACATCCTTTTGGCCATATCACATCACATAGCTATTGGGGAACATAGCAGAAATTCAAAATTTTCCTACGAATCACCAAGATCTATCTATGGAGAAACTAGCAACGAGAGAGAGGAGAGTCCAAATCACCGGAGATCCTAGTGCCGAACGGACGGCACCTCCGCGTTCAACACACGTACAGCCCGGTGACGTCTCCCATGCCTTGATCCAGCAAGGAGAGAGGGAGACGATGGGGAAGACTCCGTCCAGCAGCAGCACAACGACGTGGTGGTGGTGGAGGAGCGTGGCAATCCTGCAGGGCTTCGCCAAGCACCGCGGGAGAGGAGGAGAAAGAGAGGCAGGGCTGCCCCAACAGGAGAAGAACTTTGTGTGTTGGGCTGCCCCTTTGCCTCCACTATATATAGGGGGAGAGGGAGGGCTGCACCCCCACCTAGGGTTCCCTCCCTAGGGGTGGCGGCAGCCCCAATCCCCATCTGGGGTGGCGGCCAAGGGGGGGGAGGGGAAACTTGCCCCCCAAGTAAGGTGGGTGCGCCCCCTCCCCAAACCATAGGCGCCTTGGGCCCTTGTGGGGGGCGCACCAGCCCACCTGGGGCTGGTCCCCTCCCACACTTGGCCCATGCTGCCCTCTGGGGCCGGTGGCCCCACTTGGTGGACCCCCCGGGACCCTCCCGGTGGTCCCGGTACGTTACCGATAACACCCGAAACTTTTCCGGTGACCAAAACAGGACTTCCCATATATAAATCTTTACCTCCGGACCATTCCGGAACTCCTTGTGACGTCTGGGATCTCATCCGGGACTCCGAACAAAATTCGGTAACCACGTATATGTATTCCCTATGACCCTAGCGTTATCGAACCTTAAGTGTGTAGACCCTACAGGTTCGGGAACCATGCAGACATGACCGAGACGTTCTCCGGTCAATAACCAACAGCGGGATCTGGATACCCATGTTGGCTCCCACATGTTCCATGATGATCTCATGGATGAACCACGATGTCAAGGACTCAATCGATCCCGTATACAATTCCCTTTGTCTAGCGGTATTCTACTTGCCCGAGATTCGATCGTCGGTATGCCGATACCTTGTTCAATCTCGTTACCGGCAAGTCTCTTTACTCATTCCGTAACACATCATCCCGTGATCAACCCCTTGGTCACATTGTGCACATTATGATGATGTCCTACCGAGTGGGCCCAGAGATACCTCTTCGTTACACGGAATGACAAATCCCAGTCTCGATTCGTGCCAACCCAACAGACACTTTCGGAGATACCCGTAGTGCACCTTTATAGCCACCCAGTTACGTTGTGACGTTTGGTACACCCAAAGAATTCCTACGGTATCCGGGAGTTGCACAATCTCATGGTCTAAGGAAAAGATACTTGACATTAGAAAAGCTTTAGCATACGAACTACACGATCTTTGTGCTAGGCTTAGGATTGGGTCTTGTCCATCACATCATTCTCCTAATGATGTGATCCCGTTATCAACGACATCCAATGTCCATGGTCAGGAAACCGTGACCATCTATTGATCAACGAGCTAGTCAACTAGAGGCTTACTAGGGACATGGTGTTGTCTATGTATCCACACATGTATCTGAGTTTCCTATAAATACAATTATAGTATGGATAATAAACGATTATCATGAACAAGGAAATATAATAGTAATAACTAATTTATTATTGCCTCTAGGGCATATTTCCAACAGTCTCCCACTTGCACTAGAGTCAATAATCTACTTCACATCGCCATGTGATTAACACTAACAGGTCACATCGCCATGTGACCAACATCCAAAGAGTTTACTAGTTCACATCACCATGTGATTAAGACTCAATGAGTTCAGGGGTTTGATCATGTTTTGCTTGTGAGAGAGGTTTTAGTCAACGGGTCTGCAACATTCAGATCCGTATGTATTTCACAAATCTCTAGGTCATATTGTAAATGCTGCTTCCACGCTCCAATTGGAGCTATTCCAAATGGTTGCTCCACTATACGTATCTGGTTTGCTACTCAGAGTCACTCGGATAGGTGTTAAAGCTTGCATCGACGTAACCCTTTACGCCGAACTCTTTATCACCTCCATAATTGAGAAACATGTCCTTATTTACTCCAAGGACAATTTTGACCGCTGTCCAATGATCCGTTCCTGGATCATTCTTGTACCCCCTTGACTGACTCATGGCAAGGCACACTTCCGGTGCGGTACACAGCATAGCATACTATAGATCCTACGACTGAAGCATAGGGGACGACCTTCGTCCTTTCTCTCTCTTCTGCCGTGGTCGAGCTTTAACTCTTAACTTCATACCTTACAACTCAGGCAAGAACTCCTTCTTTGACTGATCCATCTTGAACACCTTCAAGATCATGTCAAGGTATGTGCTCATTTGAAAGTACCATTTAGCGTTTTTGATCTATCCTCATAGATCTTGATGCTCAATGTTCAAGTAGCTTAATCCAGGTTTTCCATTGAAAAACACCTTTCAAGCAACCCTATATGCCTTCCAGAAATTCTACATCATTTCTGATCAACAATATGTCAACAACATATACTCATCAGAAATTCTATAGTGCTCCCACTCACTTCTTTGGAAATACAAGTTTCTCATAAACTTTGTATAAACCCAAAATCTTTGATCATCTCATCGAAGTGTACATTCCAACTCCGAGATGCTTACTCTAGTCCTTAGAAGGACTGCTGGAGCTTTGCATACTTGTTAGCGTCTTTCAGGATTGTCAAAACCTTTTGGTTGTATCACATACAACCTTTCCTTACGAAAACTGGTAAGGAAACTCGTTTTGACATCCATCTGCCAGATTTCATAAATGCAGCTAATGCTAAGATTCCGACGGACTTAAGCATCGCTACGGATGAGAAAATCTCATCGTAGTCAACTCCTTGAACTTGTGAAAAACTCTTCGCCACAAGTCGAGCTTCATAGACGGTGACATTACCGTCCACGTCCGTCTTCTTCTTAAAGATCCATTTATCTCAATGGCTTGCCGATCATCAGGCAAGTCCACCAAAGTCCATGCTTTGTTCTGATACATGGATCCTATCTCGGATTTCATGGCTTCTAACCATTTGTCGGAATATGGGCCCACCATCGCTTCTCCATAGCTCGTAGGTTCATTGTTGTCTAGCGACATGACCTTCAAGACAGGATTACTTACCACTCTGAAGTAGTACGCATCCTTGTCACCCTACGAGGTACGGTAGTGACTTGATCCGAAACTTCATGATCACTATCATAAGGTTCTACTTCAATTGGTGTAGGTGCCATAGGAACAACTTCATGTGCCCTGCTACATACTAGTTGAAGTGACGGTTCAATAACCTCATCAAGTCTCCACCATCCTCCCACTAAATTATTTCGAGAGAAACTTTTCCTCGAGAAAGGACCCATTTCTAGAAACAATATCTTTTGCTTCCGGATCTGAATTAGGAGGTATACCCAACTATTTTGGGTGTCCTATGAAGATGCATTTTATCCGCTTTGGGTTCGAGCTTATCAACCTGAAACTTTTCACATAAGCGTCGCAGCCCCAAACTTTTAAGAAACGACAACTTAGGTTTCTCCAAACCATAGTTCAAACGGTGGCATGTCAATGGAAGTACGTGGTGCCCTATTAAAGTGAGTGCGGTTGTCTCTAATGCCTAACCCATGAACGATAGTGGTAATTTGATAAGAGACATCATGGTACGCACCATATATATCCAATAGGGTGCAACTATGATGTTCGGACACACCATCACACTATGGTGTTCCAGGCGGTACTAATTGTGAAACAATTTCCACAATGTCTTAATTGCGTGCCAAAGCTCATAACTCAGATACTCATCTCTATGATCATATCATAGACATTTTATCCTCTTGTCATGATGACCTTCAACTTCACTATGAAATTACTTGAACCATTCAATAATTCAGACTTGTGTTTCATCAAGTAAATATACTCAGTATCTACTCAAATCATCCGTGAAGTAAGAACATAACGATATCCACTGCGTGCCTCAGCACTCATTGGACTGCACACATCAAAATGTATTACTTCCAACAAGTTGCTTTTTTGTTCCATTTTACTAAAAACGAGGCTTTCAGTCATCTTGCCCATGTGGTATGATTTCCATGTCTCAAGTGATTCAAAATCAAGTGAGTCCAAATGATCCATCTGCATGGAGTTTCTTCATGCGTACATACCAATAGACATGGTTCGCATGTCTCAAACTTTTCAAAAACGAGTGAGTCCAAAGATCCATCAACATGGAGCTTCTTCATGCGTTTTACACCAATATGACTTACATGGCAGTGCCACAAGTAGGTGGTACTATCATTACTATCTTATATCTTTTGGCATGAACATGTGTATCATTATGATCGAGATTCAATAAACCATTCATTTTAGGTGCAAGACCATTGAAGGTATTATTCAAATAAACAGAGTAACCATTATTCTCCTTAAATGAATAACCATATCACGATAGACATAATCCAATCATGTCTATGCTCAACGCAAACACCAAATAACAATTATTTAGGTTTAACACCAATCTCGATGGTAGAGGGAGCATGCGATGCTTGATCACATCAACCTTGGAAACACTTCCAACACATATCGTGAGCTCACCTTTAGCTAGTCTCCATTTATTCCGTAGCTTTTATTTCGAGTTACTAACACTTAGCAACCGAACCGGTATCTAATACCCTGGTGCTACTAGGAGTACTAGTAAAGTACACATTAACATGATGTATATCCAATATACTTTAGTCGACCTTGCCTGCCTTCTTATCTACCAAGTATCTAGAGTGGTTCTGCTTTAGTGTCCGTTCCTCTCATTACAGAAGCACTTAGTCTCGGGTTTGGGTTCAACCTTGGGTTTTCACTAGAGCAGCAACTGCTTTGCCGTTTCATGAAGCATCCCTTCTTGCCCTTGCCCTTCTTGAAACTAGTGGTTTTACTAACCATCAACAATTGATGCTCCTACTTGACTTCTACTTTCGCGGTGTCAAACATCACGAATACTGCAAGGATCATCATATCTATCCCTGATATGTTATAGTTCATCATGAAGCTCTAGCAGCTTGGTGGAAATGACTTTGGAGAAACATCACTATCTCATCTGGAAGATTAACTCCCACTCGAATCAAGTGATTGTTGTACCCAGACAATCTGAGTACAAGCTCAACGATTGAGCTTTTCTCCCTTAGTTTGCAGGCTAAGAATCTCGTCGGAGGTCTTATACCTCTTGATGTGGGCACGAGCCTGAAATCCCAATTTCAGCCCTCGAAACATCTCATATATTCTGCTACGTTTCGAAATCGGCTTTGTGGCCTCAACTCTATACCGATTAACTGAACTATCATGTAGTTATCAAAATGTGTATGTCAGATGTTCGCAACATCCACAGATGTTCGCAACATCCACAGATGACGTTCGAGGTTCAGCACACCGAGCGGTGCATTAAGAACATAAGCCTTCTACGAAGCAACAAGGACAATCCTTAGTTTACGGACCCATTCCGCATAATTGCTACTATCAACTTTCAACTAAATTTTCTCTAGGAACATATCTAAAATAGTAGAACTAAAGCGCGAGCTACGACATAATTTGCAAGAATCTTTTGACTATGTTCAGGATAATTAAGTTCATCTTATGAACTCCCACTCAGATAGACATCCCTCTAGTCATCTAAGTGATTACATGATCCGAATCAACTAGACCGTGTCCGATCATCACGTGAGACGGACTAGTCATCATCGGTGAACATCTTCATGTTGATCGTATCTACCATACGACTCATGCTCGACCTTTCGGTCTCTTGTGTTCCGAGGCCATGTCTGTACATGCTAGGCTTGTCAAGTTAACCTAAGTGTTTCGCGTGTGTAAATCTGGCTTACACCCATTGTATGTGAACGTTAGAATCTATCACACCCGATCATCACGTGGTGCTTCGAAACGACGAACTTTCGCAACGGTGCACAGTTAGGGGGAACACTTTCTTGAAATTTTAATGAGGGATCATCTTATTTACTACCGTCGTTCTAAGCAAATAAGATGTATAAACATGATAAACATCACATGCAATCAAATAGTGACATGATATGGCCAATATCATTTTGCTCCTTTTGATCTCCATCTTCGGGGCTCCATGATCATCATCATCACCGGCATGACACCATGATCTCCATCATCGTGTCTCCATGAGGTTGTCTCGCCAACTATTACTTCTACTACTACGGCTAATGGTTTAACAATAAAGTAAAGTAATTACATGGCGTTGTTCAATGACACGCAGGTCATACAATAAATAAAGACAACTCCTATGGCTCCTGCCGGTTGTCATACTCATCGACATGCAAGTCGTGATTCCTATTACAAGAACATGATCAATCTCATACATAACATATCATTCATCACATTCTTTTTGGCCATATCACATCACATAGCATACCCTGCAAAAACAAGTTAGACGTCCTCTAATTGTTGTTTGCATGTTTTACGTGGCTGCTATGGGTTTCTAGCAAGAACGTTTCTTACCTACACAAAAACCACAACGTGATATGTCAATTGCTATTTACCCTTCATAAGGACCCTTTTCATCGAATCCGATCCGACTAAAGTGGGAGAGACTGGCACCCGCTAGCCACCTTATGCAACATGTGCATCTTAGTCGGTGGAACCTGTCTCACGTAAGTGTACGTGTAAGGTCGGTCCGGGCCGCTTCATCCCACAATACCGTCGAAACAAGATTGGGCTAGTAACGGTAAGCATATTGAACAAAATCAACGCCCACAACTACTTTGTGTTCTACCTGTGCATAGAATCTACGCAATAGACCTAGCTCATGATGCCACTGTTGGGGAACGTAGCAGAAATTCAAAATTTTCCTACGAATCACCAAGATCTATCTATGGAGAAACTAGCAACAGAGAGAGGAGAGTGCATCTACATACCCTTGTAGATTGCTAAGTGGAAGCATTCAAGAGAACAGGGTTGAAGGAGTCGTACTCGTCGTGATCCAAATCACCAGAGATCCTAGTGTCGAACGGACGGCACCTCCGCGTTCAACACACGTACAGCCCGGTGACGTCTCCCATGCCTTGATCCAGCAAGGAGAGAGGGAGATGTCGGTGTCAAAACCGGCGGATCTCGGGTAGGGGGTCCCAAACTGTGCGTCTAGGTGGATGGTAACGGGAGACAAGGGACACGATGTTTTACCCAGGTTCGGTTCCTCTTGATGGAGGTAAAACCCTACGTCCTGCTTGATTGATATTGATATTGTAGATGTTTACAAGAGTGGATCTACCACGAGATCAAGGAGGCTAAACCCTAGAAGCTAGCCTATGGTATGATTGTAATGGTTGTTGTTGTGTCCTACGGACTAGAGCCATCCGGTTTATATAGACACCGGAGAGGGCTAGGGTTACATAGAGTCGGTTACAATGGTAGGAGATCTACGTATCCGTATCGACAAGCTTGCCTTCCAAGCCAAGGAAAGTCCCATCCGGACACGGGACGAAGTCTTCAATCTTGTATCTTCATAGTCTTGGAGTCCGGTCGATGATGATAGTCCGGCCGATGATAGTTCGGCTGATGATGGTAGTCCGGCTATCCGGACACCCCCTAATCCAGGACTCCCTCAGTAGCCCCTGAACCAGGCTTCAATGACGATAAGTTCGGCGCGTATATTGCTTGGCATTGCAAGGCGGGTTCCTCCTCCGAATGATAGAAGATTGTGAACACCAGGATAGTGTCCGGCTCTGCAAAATAAATTCCACATTCCACCGTTGAGAGAATAATATATACACAAGTTCAATCTGCTGACGTTTTTTGCTGCATGATGTCACGCCACTACCAAGCCATTACTTGAATCGTTTTTTACTCTACCATCTCAGTGCATTTAGCGAAGCGGTTTCCTTGGCACGTCTTGTCGAAGCAGAGATCGTGTTCCCCCTTAATCCGGGATTCTCATCAATACGGACGTGGGTAACCCAACCGCGCCATTGATGGTGATGCTTGGGGGATAAGCGAGTTTTACCAGGCCGGTGGGGGACGCGTAGACTTCGCCCTCCCATATAAGGGATAAGGATTCACCTTTTCACCTACGCCTTCTTCCTCCTTTGCTTATCCATCTCTGCGCACTCGAGCTCCAGCGCCCAAGCCCGCACATCTCGTCTCAACCTTCCCCAGTTATGTCCGGAGCGGGAGGCAAGTGGATGACCTCCTCCGTTACGGAGGAGCACATCGAAAGACTGCGCAGCGCCGGCTACCTGTCCGGCGACATCGCGCACTGGCTGCCCGACGAGGGGCAGGTCATCCCCACCCCCAGGCCCCATGAGAGGGTCGTTTTTCTTCCCCACTTCCTCCGCGGACTGGGTTTTCCACTTCACCCCTTTGTCCGGGGGCTCATGTTCTACTACGGCCTGGATTTCCATGATCTGGTGCCGAACTTCATCCTCAACATCTCGGCGTTTACCGTCGTGTGCGAGGCCTTCCTCTGCATCCAGCGGCTTGTGGCTCAAGACCTTCAATGTCAAGCCGAAGGTAGTGAAGGGAACTCAAGCGGAGTGCAGAGGCGCCATGTTGGGCAAGATGCCCAACGTCCTTTGGTTCGAAGGGGCCTTCGTGGAATCCGTCAAGGGGTGGCAATCGGGGTGGTTCTATATCACCGAGCCGTGCGACCCTAAGTGGGCGGCGGCCCCCGAGTTCAGATCTGGTATCCCCACGCAGCTCACCTCCTGGAAAGAGAAGGGCTTGCTGTGGGGTAGTTCGGAGGAGCTGACGGTACTCCAAGCTTGTATCCAGAAGCTGGTGAAGAAGCTCAGGCCGGTTAACGTGGTCCAAGTCATGCTCGTCCGCCGGATTCTCCCTTGCTAAGAGCGGGCATTCAAACTGTGGGAGTTCAATCCGGAACAGCACCAGGCGCTGAGCGGGCTCTTCGACACGACGTACGAAGGCGCCTGAAGGGTGCTGTTTAAGGGCGCCGAAGCCCCCGCATCCGCGACTGAAGATCGCGGATTTCGCCCGCAGCGCCAAGCCGACGAGGTAAGTGATTCTACCCCTTTACGGGACACTTGCTTTTCATAGTTTGACTCTATGCGGGTTTTAATTTCCCCTTTTCCTTTGACAGGACTGGATGAGGAAGGCGGAGCAGATTATCTGCCCGGCTCCCATGCCAGAAAACCCAGTAGACGCCCGTCTAGCGAGGCTGCTGGTTCCGGCACCGCACGTGGTGCCGAAAAAGAAGGCCAAGAAGGAGGCCATGGGTGCTCGAAAGAGTTCCCGCTTTCAGGTGTCCGACGACTCCGGGGCGGACTCCTCCCCCGAAAACGAGGAGGAGAAAGAGGACCTTCTCCCAGAGGAGGGAGAGAGGAAGAGGAAGGCTTCCCCAACAGGCGAGGCCGAAGGGTCCAAGAGGGGAAGGACTATTCCCCCGGACAGCTCCGCCACATCAATGTTGGCGAGGAAGAATGGCCTTCAAGGGCCAGGCCTCCGGCGAGATCGTAAGTATCTGGATTCCTGAATGATTTGTAATTTCTTTTTCTGTGTCACATAGTGTCATTCTGATGCCGCATGCTGCCTATAGTCCGGCCAATGATGATCTCCCCGCTTCATCGAGCGGGTCGTTGGCTCCGTCGGATGTAGATTCCATCCCGACTGCCTCCACCCCTCGCGACACCAAGGACGCCGAGGTGGGATCCCAAGAAGGGACCCATCAGGGGGAGGCTCCGGAGGCGCCACAAGGCAGCCTCCCGGACTTTGCGCCGGACTCCACATCAGAACCCGCAGTGGTTCCGGAGTCCGGCCGGCGGCCCCTTCGCACGAAGGGCAAGACCGTGACGCCGGCGGCTTCCGTCCAACCGGAGGCGCCGGACAATTTGTTGGAGGCGCTCCAGAGTGCTTCCATCGAGGAAGAACACCGCGCTATTATGAGTGTGGTGATTCAGAAGGTACAGCTCGCCAAGAGCGGGCTGACCGAAGCCTGCAGTAGCCTTCTATCAGGCTTTGAGTTAAGAAGTTAAAAATATGCAATGTAATACCGCATAGATAGTAGCCCCTGATGCTCGGTTCGGTGTTCGGAAAGAAAAGCCGGACTGAGGATCTGGAAAAAAAAGAAGATATACGCAGGGTTGCTAAAAAAATTATTTCAATATGGGTTGCAGGCTGTGCTGCTGACCTCTGCCGCACTGACTGCGGAGGTCGGTGCTTTGAAGCAGGAGCTCGAGCGGTCCGAGCAAGAGCTCGGCCGCGCCAAGAAGCAGCTCCAGGATAAAGAAGGTGAGTAACACCACTTTGAACTTGTACCTTACAGAAAAGGATTTAGGTTGCAACAAAAAATAACAAGGATAACATGGGTACTGCAGGGGCCACGAACGAGGTGGCGACCCTGAAGGAGGCCGTGTCTGCGGCCGAACGCAATGCGGCCGCGGAACGGGCAGAGCGAGAAAAGCAGGAGGCGCGGGTGGCGGTGGTTCAGCAAGAGCTCCAGGCTCTCATGGAAAAGCATGAGAGTTTGGAGCGTGACTCAAAGACTCGAGAGTCCGAGCTTGCCTCGGCTCTCGAAAGTGCCAAGACTGCCAAGGCCGATGCCCATAAGTCTCTTCAGGAGATTGAGTTGGTGAGCAAGATAGCGGCGGGTAAGGCATTTTTCATGCAAAGCAAGCATGTGAATGTAAATTACGTGTTACTTACCCGAAGTCGGAGCTCTCCAGGGGCGTTTGCAGATCTGCCTCGCAGCGTGTCTGATGCCGCCGCATTCTACCGAGCCGAGGAGGGGAGCTCAACGGAGAAGGTCTTCTGGTCTCAGTATGCTGAGGTCGGCCATCCGGTGCCCCCTAGCGACCAGCTGAAGCAGCTGGTCGAGCTCCACAAGGTGGCCGAGCAGGCCATGAAGGGCCTCATAGTCCGGCTGTGGCCTGGAGAGGCCATGCCTGGGAGCTACTTCGGTCTCGTGCGATGGTTGGTGGATGCGTGCCCTTGGGTGGAGGTTATCAAGCGCTCCGCCTGTATTGAAGGTGCTCGTCGGGCCCTTGCCCGCGCAAAGGTGCATTGGGGCAAGCTGGATGCGGAGAAGCTAATCACTAACGCGCCACCAGCGGGCAAGGAATATCGTACGCCCGAGATGTACTATCAGACTGTCCTGAAGGGTGCCCGCAAAATTGCGGATGACTGCCCCAGGGATGTAATTATTGAGTAAATTCGCAATGTGTTATCCTGTGCGCTGAAAGCTTTGTTCATATGCGCTAAGCAACACTTGTTAATTTAAAATATTACCTTCTGTGCGGCCGTTTATTAAATCTGAGAGATGGCAAGTCGTTGGCTTCAGCCCCCATGCCACGAGTGTTGGGGTGTTCGGGATAAACTTGAGTGCTCTTGTTCCCATTTTTGGGTCCATCTAGGGAGGCGCTCAACACAACGAACAAGGCAACCGGACTTATAGTGCTTGAACACTCTCACTTAGCCATAGAATTCTATAATTTTAAATTTCGGCGAAGCCCCTAGTATTCGGAAGACCGAATTCGGGGCGCTATCCACGCCTTCGTCGGACATTATCCGGAACTTCGCTCGAAGCGGCGTAGGTCTTTAAGGACCCGAAAGGACCTCTCGAACAGCGACCAGTCTCTCGCCCTATCATGACGGTCAGTTTTAGCTTTCTCCACTAAGGCGTTAACCCGGCTCAACCGGGGCACAATCGCAGTGGTTCTCCCAGTGCTACCTTAGCCGATAGAACGGAATGTAAGGTGTCAAACATGGGAGCCGAGCAAACCCAACTATTGACCCAAGACATGATTCAGAGCTGATTCATATAATGCTATAAGTTCGGGGTGCCGCACTTGTGAAAGTGTTCGGACTTTATCACACCATAATGCGGGGAACATAAGCCCCTGGTGTATTTGGCCGTACCAAAATGTACGGATGCAACATGTCGTAAATGAACATATATATATATATAAGGTAATGCAATTATGGGCAAAAAGTGCTGCATTTTATTCGAGAAGAGCTGCTATGAGTGCGGAATGATACAAATAGTGCGGAAAGCAAGGGATTGAATGATTTAAAGGCGTCTCCCTCTAGGGGTAGGCCGCGGAATGGTGTATTTAACAAATTTAATGCTCGTAATGGAGACCACCTGAGTGTTCGTCGCGGCCTTTGTCCCTCCCTGGCTGTTGCATCATGAGTTCGGCAGGTTCGCCGCCGGACAAAGTTCTGTATAAAAAAGAGAGAAATAAAAGATAAAAAGAGCGACACACTTGGGAGCCCCTGGTGTGGTCGAACCGCACTCTGGGTCTGTTGTGGTTGTGCCTCTCCCCCTATGCCCACGGTATCTCCAGGGCGTAATTATGTACACGGAGAGTTTGTCTTACGATTGTGCGAGGGCTGGGGTTGAGGCCGCATTGCTACGCGTGCTCGGAACGTGCCAGGTGGTCTTGGTTGATGTTGCTCCGGGCGCGTTTGGCCGTGTCCGGTCGTTTAGCGGCCGGACTCGAAAATTGCCTTAAAAAGCTGCTCTGTACTTCTGCCGCGAGAGCCGCTGTATGTTCCTCCGTTCGAAGGGAGTGTTCCGTGTTTCCATTGACCGTTATGACTCCACGAGGTCCTGGCATCTTGAGTTTAAGGTATGCATAATGCGCCACCGCATTGAAAGCGTGATAGCCACTGCGGAACGGGACTATGTCAAAGATTAACTCCTCGCTTTGGAAATTATCCGGGGATCCGAAGACCACTTCCAGTGTAACTGAGCCTGTACAACTAGCCTCGACACCTGGTATGACGCCTTTGAAGGTTGTCTTTGTAGGTTTAATCCTTGAAGGGTCTATGCCCATCTTGCACACTGTATCCTGATAAAGCAGGTTCAGGCTACTGCCGCCGTCCATTAGGACTCTTGTGAGGTGAAATCCATCGACGATTGGGTCTAAAACCAATGCGGCGAATCCGCCATGGCGGATACTGGTCGGATGGTCTCTTCGATCGAAAGTGATCAGGCAAGAGGACCATGGGTTGAATTTTGGGGCGACTGGCTCCATCGCGTATACGTCCCTTAGTGCATGCTTCCGCTCCCTCTTGGGTATATGCGTTGCGTATATCATGTTTACCGTCCGAACTTGGGGGGGGGGGGGGATCCCTTTTGTCCTCTGTTGTTCGGCGCGATTAATTTGCTTGCCTGCTTGAATACCCAACAATCTCTGTTGGTGTGGTTAGCTGGCTTTTCGGGGGTTCCATGTATTTGACAGGAGCGGTCGAGTATTCGGTCCAAATTGGACGGGCCCGGAGTGGTTCTTTTGAATGGCTTCTTCCGTTGACCGGGCTTGGAGCCTTAGAATCCGGCGTTGACTACCGTATCCTCATTGTTGTCGCCGTTAATGCGGCGTTTGTTTTTATTTCGACGCAACCTGCCATTGCGGTCCTTGGTATCCGGACTGTCAGCGTTTTTGCTGAGGTTGTTGCTGCGAGCTAGCCAGCTATCCTCTCCCGCACAGAAGCGGGTCATGAGTGACGTGAGGGCTACCATGGATTTCGGCTTTTCCTGTCCTCGGTGCCGGGCCATCCACTCGTCGCGGATGTTATGTTTGAAGGCCGCAAGGGCCTCTGCATCCGGACAGTCGACAATTTGATTTTTCTTTGTTAAGAACCGTGTCCAGAATTGCCTGGTCGATTCGTCTGGCTGCTGGATTATGTGGCTTAGGTCATCTGCGTCCGGTGGTCGCACATACGTGCCCTGGAAGTTGTCGAGGAATGCGGCTTCCAGGTCTTCCCAGCATCCAATTGACTCTGCGGGCAGGCTGTTAAGCCAATGCCGAGCTGGTCCTTTAAGCTTGAGCTGGAGAAATTTGATGGTGTGAAGATCGTCGCCGCGGGCCATATGTATATGGAGGAGATAATCCTCAATCCAAACCGCGGGGTCTGTTGTGCCATCGTAGGATTCGATATTAATGGGTTTAAACCCTTCAGGGATTTGATGATCCATTACTTCGTCAGTGAAGCATAGTGGGTGTGCGGCGCCTCTGTATTTAGCAATATCGCGACGTAGCTCGAGAGAGCGTTGTCTGCTGTGTTCGGCCCGGCCGGAGTAGTTGTATCCGGCGCGACGATATTCGTCGTGGGTCTTGGGGCGCCCACGTGATCCATAGATAGATCTAGATTGTCTTGCCTTGTCCTCCAATATATCCCGCAAGTCCGGTGTGTTCCCCTGTGGCTTCATGCTTTTTGAGCGATGTCGGGGTACGGTTTTGGTGGAGGGCTTGCATGCCTCTCTGTCGCGGCCACGAGGTGGTCGGTCTGCCGTATTGTGCGCTGGTGATGCAGGTTTGTACACTTCCTCCTCTAGTCGGGGGAGCAACTTGCGTTTTGGGTAACTTTTGGAGGGGCGTTCGAGTTCATACTCTTCGGCCGCGAGGACCTCGGTCCATCTGTCGGTCAGTAGGTCTTGATCAGCTTGAAGCTGTTGTTGCTTTTTCTTTAGGCTGTTTGCCGTGGCCATTAGCCTGCGTCTGAAACGCTCTTGTTCGACGGGATCCTCAGGCACGACGAATTCGTCGTCGTCGAGGCTTGCCTCGTCTCCGGAGGGAGGTAAGTAATTATCATCCTCGACCTCTTTGTCTGCCGCCCTCTCGTGAGGGCTTGCTTCTGCCTCCTCCTGCGCTGGATCGTGCTGGAGGGGATTGTCTTTGGCACTTTCTGGGGTGTTATTATCTCCTGTGCCGGAATCTCTATTCTTGCTGTGGCGGGATTTAGAGCGGCGCCGCTGATGTCGGCGCTTGGGCTGTTTCTTTAAGGAATCGGCCTCCGTTGCTTCTTCGCCGTCCCCATCTTTTGGGGTGTCCACCATATATATGTCGTATGACGAGGTGGTCTTCCAGTGCCCTGTAGGCACTGGTTCTTCATATTCTCCGGCATCGTCGTCCATACCGTCGATGTCTTCGGAGTCGTAGTCGAGTACGTCGGTTAGGTCGTCGACGGTGGCTACGAAGTGGGTGGTGGGTGGGCTCTGAATTTCTTCGTCGTCCGCGTCCCAACCATCCTGGCCGTAGTTCGGTCAGGGCTCTCCGGATAGCGAGAGATGCTTCAGCGAATTTAAGATATCACCGAAGGGTGAGTGCTGAAAGATGTCTGCAGCGGTGAATTCCATGATCGGCGCCCAGTCAGATTCGACCGGCAGGGGCGCAGGAGGTTCGGAGTCCGGCAGAGAGTCCGGCACCTCGAAGTCATGAGCTTTATGCGGGACAAGGTAAGTGTTTGGCTCCATCGCCGTAGAAGTTGCAGCTCCCGAGGCAGTGTCCAGCCATCCGTCCTCGATCTAAGCGATCGGCTCCGGACTATGGGTCGGAGCAGATTCATGTGCGGCCTCCAAGGTGTTGTCCGGCGGCAGAGTTAGGTCGTGCCCATCGTGACAGCGTGGCACGCTCGACTGTGGCTCAGATCCATCGAAGATCAAGTCCCCGCGGATATCGGCCGTGAAGTTTAGGCTTCCAAACCTGACCTGACGGCCAGGGGCGTAGCTTTCGATCTGCTCCAGATGGCCAAGTGAGTTGGCCTGCAGTGCGAAGTCGCCGAATACAAAGATCTGTCCGGGGAGAAAAGTCTCACCCAGGACTGCGTCATTGTCGATTGAAGAGGCCATCAAGCCTATCGGTGATGACACAGAGGAACTCTCAATGAAAGCACCAATGTCGGTGTCAAAACCGGCGGATCTCGGGTAGGGGGTCCCGAACTGTGCGTCTAGGCGGATGGTAACAGGAGACAAGGGACACGATGTTTTACCCAGGTTTGGGCCCTCTTGATGGAGGTAAAACCCTACGTCCTGCTTGATTGATATTGATATTGTAGATGTTTACAAGAGTGGATCTACCACGATATCAAGGAGGCTAAACCCTAGAAGCTAGCCTATGGTATGATTGTAATGGTTGTTGTTGTGTCCTACGGACTAGAGCCATCCGGTTTATATAGACACCAGAGAGGGCTAGGGTTACATAGAGTCGGTTACAATGGTAGGAGATCTACGTATCCGTATCGCCAAGCTTGCCTTCCACGCCAAGGAAAGTCCCATCCGGACACGGGACGAAGTCTTCAATCTTGTATCTTCATAGTCTTGGAGTCCGGTCGATGATGATAGTCCGGCCGATGATAGTTCGACTGATGATGGTAGTCCGGCTATCCGGACACCCCCTAATCCAGGACTCCCTCAGAGAGGTTGGGGAAGACTCCATCTAGCAGCAGCACAACGGCGTGGTGGTGGTGGAGGAGCGTGGCAATCCTGCAGGGCTTCGCCAAGCACCGCGGGAGAGGAGGAGAAAGAGAGGCAGGCCTGCGCCAACAGGAGAAGAACTTCGTGTGTTGGGCTGCCCCTTTGCCTCCACTATATATAGGGGGAGAGGGAGGGCTGCGCCCCCACCTAGGGTTCCCCCCCTAGGGGTGGCGGCAGCCCCAATCCCCATCTGGGGTGGCGGCCAAGGGGGGGGAGAGGGGAAACTTGCCCCCCAAGTAAGGTGGATGCGCCCCCTCCCCAAACCCTAGGTGCCTTGGGCCCTTGTGGGGGCGCACCAGCCCACCTGGGGCTGGTCCCCTCCCACACTTGGCCCATGCTGCCCTCTGGGGCCGGTGGCCCCACTTGGTGGACCTCCGGGTGTTGGAAATATGCCCTAGAGGCAATAATAAATTAGTTATTATTATTATATTTCCATGTTCGTGATAATCGTTTATTATCCATGCTATAATTGTATTGATAGGAAACTCAGATACATGTGTGGGTACATAGACAACACCATGTCCCTAGTAAGCCTCTAGTTGACTAGCTCGTTGATCAATAGATGGTTACGGTTTCCTGACCATGGACATTGGATGTCGTTGATAACGGGATCACATCATTAGGAGAATAATCTGATGGACGAGACCCAATCCTAAGCCTAGCACAAAGATCGTGTAGTTCGTATGCTAAAGCTTTTCTAATGTCAAGTATCATTTCCTTAGACCATGAGATTGTGCAACTCCCGGATACCGTAGGAATGCTTTGGGTGTACCAAACGTCACAACGTAACTGGGTGGCTATAAAGGTGCACTACGGGTATCTCCGAAAGTGTCTGTTGGGTTGGCACAAATCGAGACTGGGATTTGTCACTCCGTGTGACGGAGAGGTATCTCTGGGCCCACTCGGTAGGACATCATCATAATGTGCACAATGTGACCAAGGGGTTGACCACGGGATGATGTGTTACGGAACGAGTAAAGAGACTTGCCGGTAACGAGATTGAACAAGGTATCGGGATACCGACGATCGAATCTCGGGCAAGTACAATACCGCTAGACAAAGGGAATTGTATACGGGATTGATTGAATCCTCGACATCATGGTTCATCCGATGAGATCATCGTGGAACATGTGGGAGCCAACATGGGTATCCAGATCCTGCTGTTGGTTATTGACCGGAGAGTCATCTCGGTCATGTCTGCATGGTTCCCGAACCCGTAGGGTCTACACACTTAAGGTTCGATCACGCTAGGGTTATAGGGAATAGATATACGTGGTTACCGAATGTTGTTTACGAAGTCCGGATGAGATCTCCGGACGTCACGAGGAGTCCCGGAATGGTCCGGAGGGGAAAGATTGATATATTGGAACGACAGGGTTTTGGAGTCCGGAAAGTGTTCTGGAGGTACCGGGTGAGTAACCAGCATGACGAAAGGTTTTTTCCGGTGAGCCCCGGCAAGTGTTGGGGGGGCTTTCAATGGGCCCAAGGGCGAGGGGGCAAACCAGCCACACTAGTGGCTGTGCACCCCCCACCTATTCGCAACTGTGACATGGGGGGTTTGGAGCGCCCCACTAGGGTTCCCACCTCCTGGTTGGGGGCCAAGTCACCCAAGAAGGGGAAGATCCCCTCCCTGGCCGTGCCCCCCTAGGGGAACCCTACGGGCGTCCCCTCTCCTTTCCCCTATATATAGTGGGGGGTTTTGCGGCTGCCATTAATAGATGAAGAACCTCTCCCTCTTGACGGCAGCCTACCCCTCTCCCTCCTCGTCTTGCGGTGCTTGGCGAGCCCTGCTGGAGTGCCACGCTCCTCCTCCACCACCACGCCGTTGTGCTGCTGCTGGACAGAGTCTTCCCCAACCTCTCCCTCTCTCCTTGCTGGTTCAAGGCGTGGGAGACGTCACCGGGCTGCACGTGTGTTGAACGCGGAGGTGACATCCGTTCGGCACAAAGATCTTCGCTGATTTGGATCACGATGAGTACGACTCCCTCAACCCCGTTCTCTTGAACGCTTCCGCTTAGCGATCTACAAGGGTATGTAGATGCACTCCTCTCTCTCGTTGCTAGTCTCTCCATAGATAGATCTTGGTGACTCGTAGGAAAATTTTGAATTTTTGCTACATTCCCCAACAGTGGTATCAGAGCTAGGTCTATTGCGTAGATTCTATGCACGAGTAGAACACAAAGTAGTTGTGGGCGTTGATTTTGTTCAATATGCTTACCGTTACTAGTCCAATCTTGTTTCGACGGAATTGTGGGATGAAGCGGCCCGGACAGACCTTACATGTACACTTACATGAGACAGGTTCCACCGACTGACATGCACTTGTTGCATAAGGTGGCTAGCGGGTCCCAGTCTCTCCCACTTTAGTCGGATCGGATTCGATGAAAAGGGTCCTTATGAAGGGTAAATAGCAATTGACATATCACGTTGTGGTTTTTGCGTAGGTAAGAAACGTTCTTGCTAGAAACCCATTGCAGCCACGTAAAACATGCAAACAACAATTAGAGGACGTCTAACTTGTTTTTGCAGGGTATGCTATGTGATGTGATATAGACAAAAAGAATGTGATGAATGATATGTGATGTATGAGATTAATCATGTTCTTGTAATAGGAATCACGACTTGCATGTCGATGAGTATGACAACCAGCAGGAGCCATAGGAGTTGTCTTTATTTATTGTATGACCTGCGTGTCACTGAATAACGCCATGTAATTACTTTACTTCATTGCTAAACCGTTAGCCATAGTGGTAGAAGTAATAGTTGGCGAGACAATTTCATGAAGACACGATGATGGAGATCATGATGATGGAGATCATGGTGTCATGCCGGTGACGATGATGATCATGGAGCCCCGAAGATGGAGATCAGAAGGGGCAAAATGATATTGGCCATATCATGTCACTTTTTGACTGCATGTGATGTTTATCATGTTTTACATCTTATTTGCTTAGAACGACGGTAGTAAATAAGATGATCCCTCATTAAAATTTCAAGAAAGTGTTCCCCCTAACTGTGCACCGTTGCAAAAGTTCGTTGTTTCGAAGCACCACGTGATGATCGGGTGTGATAGATTCTAACATTCACATACAACGGGTGTAAGCCAGATTTACACACGCGAAACACTTAGGTTGACTTGACGAGCCTAGCATGTACAGACATGGCCTCGGAACACAAGAGACCGAAAGGTCGAGCATGAGTCGTATGGTAGATACGATAAACATGAAGATGTTCACCGATGATGACTAGTCCATCTCACGTGATGATCTGACACAGCCTAGTTGACTCGGATCATGTAATCACTTAGATGACTAGAGGGATGTCTATCTGAGTGGGAGTTCATAAGATGAACTTAATTATCCTGAACATAGTCAAAAGGTTTTTGCAAATTATGTCATAGCTCGCGCTTTAGTTCTACTGTTTTAGATATGTTCCTAGAGAAAATTTAGTTGAAAGTTGATAGTAGCAATTATGCGGACTGGGTCCGTAAACTGAGGATTGTCCTCGTTGCTTCGTAGAAGGCTTATGTCCTTAATGCACCGCTCGGTGTGTTGAACCTCGAACGTCGTCTGTGGATGTTGCAAACATTTGACATACATGTTTTGATAACTACGTGATAGTTCAGTCAAACGGTTTAGAGTTGAGGCACCAAAGACGATTTCGAAACGTCGCGGAACATATGAGATGTTTCGAGGGCTGAAATTGGGATTTCAGGCTCGTGCCCACGTCAAGAGGTATAAGACCTCTGACGATTTTCTTAGCCTACAAACTAAGGAATAAAAGCTCAATCCTTGAGCTTGTGCTCAGATTGTCTGAGTACAACAATCACTTGAATCGAGTGGGAGTTGATCTTCCAGATGAGATAGTGATGTTTCTCCAAAGTCATTGCCACCAAGCTGCTATAGCTTCATGATGAACTATAACATATCAGGGATAGATATGATGATCCTTGAGATATTCGCGATGTTTGACACCGCGAAAGTAGAAATCAAGAAGGAGCATCAATTGTTGATGGTTAGAGAAACCACTAGTTTCAAGAAGGGCAAGGGCAAGATGGGATACTTCATGAAACGGCAAATCACCTGCTGCTCTAGTGAAGAAACCCAAGGTTGAACCCAAACCCGAGACTAAGTGCTTCTGTAATAAAGGGAACAGCCACTAGAGTAGAATTACCCTAGATACTTGGTAGATGAGAAGGCTGGCAAGGTCGATAGAAGTATATTGGATATACATTATGTTAATGTGTACTTTACTAGTACTCCTAGTAGCACCAGGGTATTAAGATACCGGTTCGGTTGCTAAGTGTTAGTAACTCAAATAAAAGAGCTACGGAATAAACGGAGACTAGATAAAGGTGAGCTGACGATATGTGTTGGAAATGTTTCCAAGGTTGATATTATCAAGCATCGCATGCTCCCTCTACCATCGAGATTGGTGTTAAACCTAAATATTTGTTATTTGGTGTTTGCGTTGAGCATAGACATGATTGGATTATGTCTATCGCAATACGATTATTCATTTAAGGAGAATAATGGTTACTCTATTTATTTGAATAATACCTTCAATGGTCTTGCACCTAAAATGAATGGTTTATTGAATCTCGATCATAGTGATACACATGTTCATGCCAAAAGATATAAGATAGTAATCATAGTACCACCTACTTGTTGCACTGCCATGTAAGTCATATTGGTATAAAGCGCATGAAGAAGCTCCATGTTGATGGATCTTTGGACTCACTCGTTTTTGAAAAGTTTGAGACATGCGAACCATGTCTATTGGTGTATATGCATGAAGAAACTCCATGCAAATGGCCCATTTGGACTCACTTGATTTTGAATCACTTGAGACATGCAAATCATACCACATGGGCAAGATGACTGAAAGCCTCGTTTTTCAGTAAAATGGAACAAGAAAGCAACTTGTTGGAACTAATACATTTTGATGTGTGCAGTCCAATGAGTGCTGAGGCACGCAGTGGATATCGTTATGTTCTTACTTCATGGATGATTTGAGTAGATACTGAGTATATTTACTTGATGAAACACAAGTCTAAATTATTGAATGGTTCAAGTAATTTCAGAGTGAAGTTGAAGATCATCGTGACAAGTGGATAAAATGTCTATGATATGATCATAGAGATGAGTATCTGAGTTACGAGCTTTGGCACGCAATTAAGACATTGTGGAAATTGTTTCACAATTAGTACCGCCTGGAACACCATAGTGTGATGGTGTGTCCGAACATCATAGTTGCACCCTATTGGATATGGTGCGTACCATGATGTCTCTTATCGAATTACCACTATCGTTCATGGGTTAGGCATTAGAGACAACCGTATTCACTTTAAATAGGGCACCATGTAATTCCGTTGAGATGACACCATTTGAACTATGGTTTGGAGAAACCTAAGTTGTCGTTTCTTAAAAGTTTGGGGCTGCGATGCTTATGTGAAAAAGTTTCAGGTTGATAAGCTCGAACCCAAAGCGGATAAAATGCATCTTCATAGGACACCCAAAACAGTTGGGTATACCTCCTAATTCAGATCCGAAAGCAATAGGGATTGTTTCTTGAATCAGGTCCTTTCTCGAGGAAAAGTTTGTCTCGAAAAATTGAGTGGGAGGATGGAGGAGACTTGATATGGTTACTGAACCGTCACTACAACTGGTGTGTAGCAGGGCACGGGAAGTTGTTCCTGTGGCACCTACACCAATTGAAGTGGAAGTTGATGATAGTGATCATGAAACTTCGGATCAAGTCACTACCGAACCTCGTAGGTCGACAAGGATGCGTACTGCTTCGGAGTGGTACGGTAATCATGTCTTGGAGGTCATGTTGCTAGACAACAATGAACCTACGAGTTATGGAGAAGCGATGGTGGGCCCGGATTCCGACAAATGGCTAGAGGCCATAAAATCCGAGAGAGGATCCATGTATGAAAACAAAGTGTGGACTTTGGAAGAACTACTTGATGGTCGTAAGGCTGTTGGGTACAGATGGATTTTAAAAGAAAGACGGACAATGATGGTAAGTATCACCATTAAGAAAGCTCGACTTGTCGCTAAGATGTTTTCCGACAAGTTCAAGGAGTTGACTACGATGAGACTTTCTCACTCGTAGCGATGCTAAGAGTCTGTTGGAATTATATTAGCAGTTACTGCATTATTTATGAAATCTTGCAGATAGGATGTCAAAACATAGTTTCCTCGACAATTTTCTTGAGGACAGGTTGTATGTGATACAACCAGAAGGTTTTGTCAATCCTGGAAGATGCTAACAAGCATGCAAAGCTCCAGCAATCCTTCTAAGGACTAGAGTAAGCATCTCGGAGTTGGAATATACGATTTTGGGTTTATACAAAGTTTAGGAGAAACTTGTATTTCCAAAGAAGTGAGTGGGAGAACTATAGCATTTCTGATGAGTATATGTTGTTGACATATTGTTGATCAGAAATGATGTAGAATTTCTGGAAAGCAAATAGGGTTGTTTGAAAGGTGTTTTTCAATAGAAAACCTGGATTAAGCTGCTTGAACATTGAGCATCAAGATCTATGAGGATAGATCAAAAACCGCTAAATGGTACTTTCAAATGAGCACATACCTTGACATGATCTTGGAGGTATTCAAGATGGATCAGTCAAAGGAGTTCTTGCCTAAGTTGTAAGGTATGAAGTTAAGACTTAAAGCTCTACCACGGCAGAAGAGAGAGAAGGGACGAAGGTCGTCCTCTATGCTTCAGACGTAGGCTCTATAGTATGCTGTGTTGTGTACCGCACCAGAAGTGTGCCTTGCCATGAGTCAGTCAAGGGGTACAAGAATGATCCAGGAATGGATCATTGGACAGCGGTCAAAATTTTCCTTGGAGTAAATAAGGACATGTTTCTCTATTATGGAGGTGATAAAGAGTTCGGCGTAAAGGGTCACGTCGATGCAAGCTTTAACACCTATCCGAGTGACTCTGAGTAGCAAACCGGATACGTATAGTGGAGCAACCATTTGGAATAGCTCCAATTGGAGCGTGGAAGCAGCATTTACAATATGACCTAGAGATTTGCGAAGTACATACGGATCTGAATGTTACAGACCCGTTGACTAAAACCTCTCTCAAAAGCGAAACATGATCAAACCCCAGAACTCATTGGGTCTTAATCACATGATGATGTGAACTAGTTTAGTGACACTGGTAAACTCTTTGGATGTTGGTGTTGGAAATATGCCCTAGAGGCAATGATAAATTAGTTATTATTATTATATTTCCGTGTTCATGATAATCGTTTATTACCCATGCTATAATTGTATTGATAGGAAACTCAGATACATGTGTGGGTACATAAACAACACCATGTCCCTAGTAAGCCTCTAGTTGACTAGCTCGTTGATCAACAGATGGTCACGGTTTCCTGACCATGGACATTGGATGTCGTTGATAATGGGATCACATCATTAGGAGAATGATGTGATGGACAAGACCCAATCCTAAGCCTACCACAAAGATTGTAGTTCGTATGCTAAAGCTTTTCTAATGTCAAGTATCATTTCCTTAGACCATGAGATTGTGCAACTCATGGATGCCGTAGGAATGCTTTGGGTGTACCAAACGTCACAACGTAACTGGGTGGCTATAAAGGTGCACTACAGGTATCTCCGAAAGTGTCTGTTGGGTTGGCACGAATCGAGACTGGGATTTGTCACTCCGTGTAAACGGAGAGGTATCTCTGGGCCCACTCGGTAGGACATCATCATAATGTGCACAATGTGACCAAGGGGTTGATCACGGGATGATGTGTTACGGAACGAGTAAAGAGACTTGCTGGTAACGAGATTGAACAAGGTATCGGTATACCGACGATCGAATCTCGGGCAAGTACAATACCGTTAGACAAAGGGAATTGAATACGGGATCGATTGAGTCCTTGACATCGGGTTCATCCGATGAGATCATCGTGGAACATGTGGGAGCCAACATGGGTATCCAGATCCCGCTGTTGGTTATTGACCGGAGAACGTCTGGGTCATGTCTGCATGGTTCCCGAACCCGTAGGGTCTACACACTTAAGGTTCGATGACGCTATGGTTATAAAGGAAGTTTGTATGTGGTTACCGAATGTTGTTTGGAGTCCCGAATGAGATCCCAGACATCACGAGGAGTTCCGGAATGGTCCGGAGGTAAAGATTTATATATGGGAAGTCCTATTTTGGTCACCGGAAAAGTTTCGGGTTTTATCGGTAATGTACCGGGACCATCGGGAGGGTCCCGAGGGTCCACCAAGTGGGGCCACCCGCCCCGGAGGGCTGCATGGGCCAAGTGTGGGAGGGGACCAGCCCCAGGTGGGCTGGTGCGCCCCCCCCCCCCCACAAGGGCCCAAGGCGCCTAGGGTTTGGGGAGGGGGCGCCCCACCTTGCTTGGGGGGCAAGTTTCCCCCTCTCCACCCCTTGGCCGCCCCCTAGATGGGATCTAGGGCTGGCCGCCGCCCCCTAGGGGTGGAAACCTAGGTGGGGGCGCAGCCCCCTCTCCCCCTATATATAGTGGAGGCATAGGAGCAGCCCAAAACATGAGTTTCTTCTCCTATTAGCGCAGCCCTACCTCTCTTTCTCCTCATATCTCGCGGTGCTTGGCGAAGCCCTCCTGGACTACCACGCTCCTCCATCACCACCACGCCGTTGTGCTACTACTGGATGGAGTCTTCCTCAACCTCTCCCTCTCACCTTGCTGGATCAAGGCATGGGAGATGTCACCGGGTTGTACGTGTGTTGAACGCGGAGGTGCCGTCCGTTCGGCACTAGGATCTCCGGTGATTTGGATCACGACGAGTACGACTCCTTCAACCCCGTTCTCTTGAACGCTTCCGCTTAGAGATCTACAAGGGTATGTAGATTCACTCTCCTTCCCTTCGTTGCTGGTTTCTCCATAGATAGATCTTGGTGACACGTAGGAAAATTTTGAATTTCTGCTACGTTCGCCAACAGTGGCATCATGAGCTAGGTCTATTGTGTAGATTCTTTGCACGAGTAGAACACAAAGTAGTTGTGGGCGTTGATTTTGTTCAATATGCTTACCGTTACTAGTCCAATCTTGTTTCGACGGTATTGTGGGATGAAGCGGCCCGGACCGACCTTACACGTACACTTACGTGAGATAGGTTCCACCGACTGACATGCACGTGTTGCATAAGGTGGCTAGCGGGTGCCAGTCTCTCCCACTTTAGTCGGATCGGATTCGATGAAAAGGGTCCTTATGAAGGGTAAATAGCAATTGGCATATCACGTTGTGGTTTTACGTAGGTAAGAAACGTTCTTGCTAGAAACCCATAACAGCCACGTAAAACATGCAAACAACAATTAGAGGACGTCTAACTTGTTTTTGCAGGGTATGCTATGTGATGTGATATGGCCAAGAAGAATGTGATGAATGATATGTGATGTATGAGATTGATCATGTTCTTGTAATAGCAATCACGACTTGCATGTCGATGAGTATGACAACCGACAGGAGCCATAGGAGTTGTCTTTATTTATTGTATGACCTGCGTGTCATTGAACAACGCCATGTAATTACTTTACTTTATTGCTAACCGGTAGCCATAGTAGTAGAAGTAATAAGTTGGCGAGACAACTTCATGGAAACACAATGATGGAGATCATGATGATGGAGATCATGGTGTCATGCCGGTGATGATGATGATCATGGAGCCCCGAAGATGGAGATCAAAAGGAGAAATATGATACTGGCCATATCATGTTACTATTTGATTGCATGTGATGTTTATCATGTTTATGCATCTTATTTGCTTAGAACGACGGTAGTAAATAAGATGATCCCTCATTAAAATTTCAAGAAAGTGTTCCCCCTAACTGTGCACCGTTGCGAAAGTTCGTCGTTTCGAAGCACCACGTGATGATCGGGTGTGATAGATTCTTACGTTCACATACAACGGGTGTAAGCCAGATTTACACATGCGAAACACTTAGGTTGACTTGACGAGCCTAGCATGTACAGACATGGCCTCGGAACACAAGAGACTGAAAGGTCGAGCATGAGTCGTATAGTAGATACGATCAACATGAAGATGTTCACCGATGATGACTAGTCCATCTCACGTGATGATCGGACACGGCCTAGTTGACTCGGATCATGTAATCACTTAGATGACTAGAGGGATGTCTATCTGAGTGTGAGTTCATAAGATGAACTTAATTATCCTGAACATAGTCAAAAACCCTTTGCAAATTATGTCGTAAGCTCGCGCTTTAGTTCCACTGTTTAGATATGTTCCTAGAGAAAATTTAGTTGAAAGTTGATAGTAACAATTATGCAGACTGGGTCCATGAACCGAGGATTGTCCTCGTTGCTTCATAGAAGGCTTATGTCCTTAATGCACCGCTCGGTGTGCTGGACCTTGAACATAGTCTGTGGATGTTGCGAACATCTGACATACATGTTCTGATAACTACGTGATAGTTCGGTTAAATGGTTTCGAGTAGAGGCACCAAAGACGTTTTCGAAACGTCGCGGAACATATGAGATGTTTCGAGGGCTGAAATTGGGATTTCAGGCTCGTGCCCATGTCAAGAGGTATAAGACCTCCGACGATTTTCCTAGCCTACAAACTAAGGGAGAAAAGCTCAATCGTTGAGCTTGTGCTCAGATTGTCTGAGTGCAACAATCACTTGAATCGAGTGGGAGTTGATCTTCCAGATGAGATAGTGATGTTTCTCCAAAGTCATTGCCACCAAGCTGCTAGAGCTTCGTGATGAACTATAACATATCAGGGATAGATATGATGATCCTTGAGGTATTCGCGATGTTTGACACCGCGAAAGTAGAAATCAAGAAGGAGCATCAATTGTTGATGGTTGGTGAAACCACTAGTTTCAAGAAGGGCAAGGGCAAGGAGGGACACTTCATGAAACGGCAAATCAGTTGCTGCTCCAGTGAAGAAACCCAAGGTTGAACCCAAACCCGAGACTAAGTGCTTCTGTAATAAGGGGAACAGCCACTGGAGCAGAATTACCCTAGATACTTGGTAGATAAGAAAGGATGGCAAGGTCGATAGAAGTATATTGGATATACATTATGTTAATGTGTACTTTACTAGTACTCCTAGTAGCACCAGGGTATTAGATACCGGTTCGGTTGCTAAGTGTTAGTAACTTGAAATAAAAGAGCTAGAATAAACGGAGACTAGCTAAAGGTGAGCCGACGATATGTGTTGGAAGTGTTTCCAAGTTTGATGTGATCAAACATCGCACGCTCCCTCTACCATCAAGATTAGTATTAAACCTGAATAATTGTCATTTGGTGTTTGCGTTGAGCATAGACATGATTGGATTGTGTCTATCGCAATACGGTTATTCATTTAAGGAGAATAATGGTTACTCTATTTATTTGAATAATACCTTCAATGGTCTTGCACCTAAAGGAATGGTTTATTGAATCTCGATCGTAGTGATACACATTTTCATGCCAAAAGATATAAGATAGTAATGATAGTACCACTTACTTGTGGCACTGCCACGTAAGTCATATTGGGGTAAAACGCATGAAGAAGCTCCATGTTGATGGATCTTTGGACTCACTCGTTTTTGAAAAGTTTGAGACATGCGAACCATGTCTATTGGTGTATACGCATGAAGAAACTCCATGCAAATGGATCGTTTAGACTCACTTGATTTTGAATCACTTGAGATATGCAAATCATACCACATGGGCAAGATGACTGAAAAGCCTCGTTTCAGTGAGATGGAACAAGATAGCAACTTGTTGGAAGTAACACTTTTTGATGTGTGCAGTCCAACGAGTGCTGAGGCATGCAGTGAATATCGTTATGTTCTTACTTCACAGATTATTCGAGTAGATGTTGAGAATATTTACTTGATGAAACACAAGTCTGAATTATCTAATAGTTCAAGTAATTTCAGAGTGAAGTTGAAGATCATTGTGACAAGAGGATAAATTGTCTATGATATGATCATACAGATGAGTATCTGAGTTACGAGCTTTGGCACGCAATTAAGACATTGTGGAAATTGTTTCACAATTAATACCGCCTGGAACACCATAGTGTGATGGTGTGTCCGAACATCATAGTTGCACCCTATTGGATATGGTGCGTACCATGATGTCTCTTATCGAAGTACCACTATCGTTCATGGGTTAGGCATTAGAGACAACCGCACTCACTTTAATAGGGCACCATGTAATTCCGTTGAGATGACACCGTGAGAACTATGGTTTAGAGAAACCTAAGCTGTCGTTTCTTGAAAGTTTGGGGCTGCGATGCTTATGTGAAAAGTTTCATCATGATAAGCTCGAACCCAAAACGGATAAATGCATCTTCATAGGATACCCAAAATGGTTGGGTATACCTCCTAATTCAGATCCGAAAGCAATAGGGATTGTTTCTTAAATCGGGTCCTTTCTCGAGGAAAAGTTTGTCTCGAAAAGTTGAGTGGGAGGATGGTGGAGACTTGATGAGGTTATTGAACCGTCACTTCAACTAGTGTGTACCAGGGCACAGGAAGTTGTTCCTGTGGCACCTACATCGATTGAAGTGGAAGCTTATGATAGTGATCATGAATCTTCGGATCAAGTCACTACCGTACCTTGTAGGATGACAAGGATGCGTACTACTTCAGAATGTTACAGTAATCCTGTCTTGAAAGTCATGTTGCTAGACAACAATGAACCTACGAGCTGTGGAGAAGCGATGGTGGGCCCAAATTCCGACAAATGGTTAGAAGCCATGAAATCCGAGATAGGATCCATGTATCAGAACAAAGCATGGACTTTGGTGGACTTGCCCAATGATCGGCAAGCCATTGAGATAAATGGATATTTAAGAAGAAGACGGACGTGGATGGTAATGTCACCATCTATGAAGCTCGACTTGTGGCAAAGAGTTTTTCACAAGTTCAAGGAGTTGACTATGATGAGATTTTCTCATCCGTAGCGATGCTTAAAGTCCGTCGGAATCATGTTAGCACAAGCTGCATTTATGAAATCTAGCAGATGGATGTCAAAACGAGTTTCCTTACCAGTTTTCGGAAGGAAAGGTTGTATGTGATACAATCAGAAAGGTTTTGTCGATCCTAAGGATGCTAAAAGGTATGCTAGCTCCAGCGATCCTTCTAAGGACTGGAGTAAGCATCTCGGAGTTGGAATGTACGCTTTGATGAGATGATCAAAGATTTTGGGCTTATACAAAGTTTATGAGAAACTTGTATTTCCAAAGAAGTGAGTGAGAGCACTATAGAATTTCTGATGAGTATATGTTGTTCACATTTTTATGATCAGAAATGATGTAGAATTTTCTGTAAAGCATATGGGTTATTTGAAAAGTGTTTTTCAATGGAAAACTTGGATTAGGCTACTTGAACAATAAGCATCAAGATCTATAAGATAGATCAAAATGCTTAATAATACTTTCAAATGAGCACATACCTTGACATGATCTTGAAGGTGTTCAAGATGGATCAGTCAAAGAAGGAGTTATTGCCTGAGTTGTAAGGTATGAAGTTAAGAGTTAAAGCTCGACCACGGCAGAAGAGAGATAAAGGATGAAGGTTCCCTACGCTTCAGACATAGGCTCTATAGTATGTTATGCTGTGTACCGCACCGGAAGTGTGCCTTGCCATGAGTCAGTCAAGGGGTGCAAGAATGATCCAGGAACGGATCATTGGACAGCGGTCAAAATTATCCTTAGAGGAATAAGGAAATGTTTCTCGATTATGGAGGTGATAAAGAGTTCGGCGTAAAGGGTTACGTCGATGCAAGCTTTAACAGTTAAACGAATGACTCTGAGTAGCAAACCGGATACGTGTAGTGAAGCAACCATTTGGAATAGCTTCAAGTGGAGCGTGGAAGTAGCATTTACAATATGACATAGAGAATTGCGAAGTACATACGGATCTGAATGTTGCAGAATCGTTGACTAAAACCTCTCTCACAAGCAAAACATGATCAAACCCCAGAACACATTGAGACTTAATCACATGGTGATGTGAACTAGTTTAGACACTAGTAAACTCTTTCGATGTTGGTCACATGGCGATGTGACCTGTCTGTGTTAATCACATGGCGATGTGAACTAGATTATTGACTCTAGTGCAAGTGGGAGACTGTTGGAAATATGCCCTAGAGGCAATGATAAATTAGTTATTATTATTATATTTCTGTGTTCATGATAATCGTTTATTACCCATGCTATGATTGTATTGATAGGAAACTCAGATACATGTGTGGGTACATAAACAACACCATGTCCCTAGTAAGCCTCTAGTTAACTAGCTCGTTGATCAACAGATGGTCACGGTTTCCTGACTATGGACATTGGATGTCGTTGATAACGGGATCACATCATTAGGAGAATGATGTGATGGACAAGACCCAATCCTAAGCCTAGCACAAAGATCGTAGTTCGTATGCTAAAGCTTTTCTAATGTCAAGTATCATTTCCTTAGACCATGAGATTGTGCAACTCCCTGATGCCGTAGGAATGCTTTGGGTGTACCAAACATCACAACGTAACTGGGTGGCTATAAAGGTGCACTACAGGTATCTCCGAAAGTGTCTGTTGGGTTGGCACGAATCGAGACTGGGATTTGTCACTCCGTGTAAACGGAGAGGTATCTCTGGGCCCACTCGGTAGGACATCATCAAAATGTGCACAATGTGACCAAGGGGTTGATCACGGGATGATGTGTTACGGAACGAGTAAAGAGACTTGCTGGTAACGAGATTGAACAAGGTATCGGTATACCGACGATCGAATCTCGGGCAAGTACAATACCGTTAGACAAAGGGAATTGAATACGGGATCGATTGAGTCCTTGACATCGTGGTTCATCCAATGAGATCATCGTGGAACATGTGGGAGCCAACATGGGTATCCAGATCCCGCTGTTGGTTATTGACCGGAGAACGTCTAGGTCATGTCTGCATGGTTCCTGAACCCGTAGGGTCTACACACTTAAGGTTCGATGACGCTAGGGTTATAAAGGAAGTTTGTATGTGGTTACCGAATGTTGTTCGGAGTCCCGGATGAGATCCCGGACGTCACGAGGAGTTCCAGAATGGTCCGGAGGTAAAGATTTATATATTGGAAGTCCTGTTTTGGTCACCGGAAAAGTTTTGGGTTTTATCGGTAATATACCGGGACCACCGGGAGGGTCCCGGGGGTCCACCAAGTGGGGCCACAGGCCCCGGAGGGCTTCATGGGCCAAGTGTGGGAGGGGACCAGCCCCAGGTGGGCTGGTACGCCCCCCCCCCACAAGGGCCCAAGGCGCCTAGGGTTTGGGGAGGGGGCGCCCCACCTTGCTTGGGGGGCAAGTTTCCCCCTCTCCACCCCTTGGCCGCCCCCCTAGATGGGATCTAGGGCTGGCCGCCGCCCCCTAGGGGTGAAAACCTAGGTGGGGCGCAGCCCCCTCTCCCCCTATATATAGTGGAGGCATAGGAGCAGCCCAAAACATGAGTTTCTTCTCCTGTTGGCGCAGCCCTACCTCTCTTTCTCCTCATATCTCGCGGTGCTTGGCGAAGCCCTGTTGGACTACCACGCTCCTCCATCACCACCACGCTGTTGTGCTGCTGCTGGATGGAGTCTTCCTCAACCTCTCCCTCTCACCTTGCTGGATCAAGGCATGGGAGACGTCACCGGGTTGTACGTGTGTTGAACGCGGAGGTGCCGTCCGTTCGGCACTAGGATCTCCGGTGATTTGGATCACGACGAGTACGACTCCTTCAACCCCATTCTCTTGAACGCTTCCGCTTAGCGATCTACAAGGGTATGTAGATTCACTCTCCTTCCCTTCGTTGCTGGTTTCTCCATAGATAGATCTTGGTGACACGTAGGAAAATTTTGAATTTCTGCTACGTTCGCCAATAGTGGCATCATGAGCTAGGTCTATTGTGTAGATTCTTTGCACGAGTAGAACACAAAGTAGTTGTGGGCGTTGATTTTGTTCAATATGCTTACCGTTACTAGTCCAATCTTGTTTCGACGGTATTGTGGGATGAAGCGGCCCGGACCGACCTTACACGTACACTTACGTGAGATAGGTTCCACCGACTGACATGCACGTGTTGCATAAGGTGGCTAGCGGGTGCCAGTCTCTCCCACTTTAGTCGGATCGGATTCGATGAAAAGGGTCCTTATGAAGGGTAAATAGCAATTGGCATATCACGTTGTGGCTTTTGCGTAGGTAAGAAACGTTCTTGCTAGAAACCCATAGCAGCCACGTAAAACATGCAAACAACAATTAGAGGACGTCTAACTTGTTTTTGCAGGGTATGCTATGTGATGTGATATGGCCAAGAAGAATGTGATGAATGATATGTGATGTATGAGATTGATCATGTTCTTGTAATAGGAATCACGACTTGCATGTCGATGAGTATGACAACCGACAGGAGCCATAGGAGTTGTCTTTCCCTCCGGACCATACACTGCAAAAACAAGTTAGACGTCCTCTAATTGTTGTTGCATGTTTTACATGGCTGCTATGGGTTTCTAGCAAGAACGTTTCTTACCTACGCAAAAGCCACAACGTGATATGCCAATTGCTATTTACCCTTCATAAGGACCCTTTTATCGAATCCGATCCGACTAAAGTGGGAGAGACTGGCACCCGCTAGCCACCTTATGCAACAAGTGCATGTCAGTCGGTGGAACCTGTCTCACGTAAGTGTATGTGTAAGGTCGGTCCGAGCTGCTTCATCCCACAATACCGTCGAAACAAGATAGGACTAGTAACGGTAAGCATATTGAACAAAATCAATGCCCACAACAACTTGTGTTCTACTCGTGCATAGAATCTACACGATAGACCTAGCTCATGATGCCACTGTTGGGGAATGTAGCAGAAATTCAAAATTTTCTACGCGTCACCAAGATCAATCTATGGAGTAATCTAGCAACGAGGGGAAGGGAAGTGCATCTACATACCCTTGTAGATTGCTAAGCGGAAGCATTACAAGAACGCGGATGAAGGTGTCGTACTCGTAGTGATTCAGATCGCGGTTGATTCTGATCTAAGGGCCGAACAACGGCGCCTCCGCGTTCAACACACGTGCAACCCGATGACGTCTCCCGTGCCTTGATCCAGCAAGTGGAGAGGGAGAGGTTGGGGAAGACTCCGTCCAGCAGCAGCACGGCGGCGTGGTGGTGGTGGAGGAGCGTGGCACTCCAGCAGGGCTTCGCCAAGCACCGCAAGAGACGAGAAGGGAGAGGGGTAGGGCTGCGCCAAGAGGGAGATGTTCTCATGTGTATGGCAGCCCCAAACCCCCACTATATATAGGGGGAAGGGAGGGGCTGCGTCCCCACCTAGGTTTCCACCACTAGGGGTGGCTTCCAGCCCTAGATCCCATCTAGGGGGCGGCCAAGGTGGAGAGAGGGGGGCGCACCACTAGGTGGGCCTTAGGCCCATCTGAGCCTAGGGTTTCCCCCCGTCCCTTCTCTCTTCGCCTTGGGCCCTGGTAGGGGGGGCGCACCAGCCCACCTGGGGCTGGTCCCCTCCCACACTTGGCCCACGCAGCCCTCTAGGGCCAGTGGCCCCACCTAGTGGACCCCCAGGACCCTCCCGGTGGTCCCGGTACGTTACCGATAGCACCCGAAACTTTTCCGTTGACCAAAACAGGACTTTCCATATATAAATCTTTACCTCCGGACCATTCCGAAACTCCTCGTGACATCCGAGATCTCATCCAGGACTCCGAACAACATTCGGTAACCACGTATATCTATTCCCTATAACCCTAGTGTCATCGAACCTTAAGTGTGTAGACCCTACGGGTTCGGGAACCATGCAGACATGACCGAGACAACTCTCTGGCCAATAAACAACAGCGGGATCTGGATACCCATGTTGGCTCCCACATGTTCCACGATGATCTCATCAGATGAACCACGATGTCAAGGATTCAATCAATCCCGCATACAATTCCCTTTGTCTAGCGGTATAGTACTTGCCCGAGATTCGATCGTCGGTATCTGATACCTTGTTCAATCTCGTTACCGGCAAGTCTCTTTACTCGTTCCGTAACACATCATCCCACGATCAAATCCTTGATCACATTGTGCACATTATGATGATGTCTTACCGAGTGGGCCCAGAGATACCTCTCCGTCACACGGAGTGACAAATCCCAGCCTCGATTCGTGCCAACCCAACAGACACTTTCGGAGATACCCGTAGTGCACCTTTATAGCCACCCAGTTACGTTGTGATGTTTGGTACACCCAAAGCATTCCTACGCTATCCGGGAGTTGCACAATCTCATGGTCTAAGGAAAAGATACTTGACATTTAGAAAAGCTTTAGCATACGAACTACACGATCTTGTGCTAGGCTTAGGATTGGGTCTTGTCCATCACATCATTCTCCTAATGATGTGATCCAATTATCAATGACATCCAATGTCCATGGTCAGGAAACCATGACCATCTGTTGATCAACGAGCTAGTCAACTAGAGGCTCACTAGGGACATGTTGTGGTCTATGTATTCACACATGTATTGCGGTTTCTGGTCAATACAATTATAGCATGAATAATAGACAATTATCATGAACAAGGAAATACAATAATAACCATTTTATTATTGCCTCTAGGGCATATTTCCAACACTAGTGTAGCATAAAACTCTAAGTGGAAGTTCAACTTCACAGTCTCCACTAAGCACCGGTATATAAACAATGTTTTGGAACTAAATGATGAGATGTGCCAATGAGACTTTGTGGGGGATTGTTGGAATTTGCTATTAGGCCTTTGGCCCAAAGCCCAACTAAAATTCTGAAATTCTCTTGGCCCATTCATGCACACATGTGAGTGGAGTGAGTGAGGCTAAAGTTTAGTCCCACCTTATAAATTGAGAGAGAGTTGCACCTCTTTATAAGGTGAGCTCTTCTACCACTTGTATGAGCATGAGAAGAGGAGACCTACACGCACGATCCTCCTCCTCGCTCGCCTCGCCATGCCACGCCTCGTCACGACGCGCCGCGGGTTGCGGGATTGAGCCGAGGACAGAGCTATGCACGTTGTCTATATTTTTGCTGCTCAGGAAAAATTAATGAGTCATTAATTAATAATTAACGGACGCGTTAATTACTGAACCATTTCCGATTCTTTTGGATCGTGATGACTCAGACGTGGGGTTTACTCCCACGACCTACCCGGCCCGCACTATATAGTCAGGCAGACGTCTACCCTAGCCGCCGCCTCTTCGTATGGTTTCTCACCATCGTTCCAGATCATTGCACTGCCAAGCAAGTCTTCTCCATCCCTCCTTTCGGCGTGCACTGGGAGAAGGGACAGCAGGCCTCCGGAACCCCGCCTCTCTTGATCCTGTACGGGAGAGGGGCGATCAGGTTTTTGGGGAGCGCACTCATGCGACTACTGGCAGCGAATACTTCGCGAACGACGACTTCTTCCCCGACCTCTGCAACCTCATCCTCGACGACATGGGCGACAACGTCAATGCCGGCGGTGCTGCTCCCGCTGCATCGTATGTGATTCTATCTTTCCTGATCGAGATCATGGTAGGATTCATGTTTCTAGTATGTGCCCTAGATGTGATCTGTTCATCTGTTATGCTAGTTTGCATGATTAGTTCAATCCCTGCTACTGTAGTCATGATTTATCTTTTGTTTATTCAGATTAAATCTCGTAGCAATTTGCTCATATTTCCAACATGAGGAGTGTGGCTCTGGCAAGCATGATGTTAGCAAATTGGAGTGGGTTGACTTTATGTTGGTTGATGGTGGAAGAGGGCGCGGTCGTGGACGCGGCACTAGAAGAAATATTGGAAGGGGCAGAGGTTACATGGGAAGAGGGGATGGCTCTTTTGGTCCTGGGCGTGATAGAGGGGATGTAAACCCAGCCACCGAAAGGAGCAACATGACAAGCTGGCGTCAAATGCACTTTTCCACAGAGAAAATGCTGATCGAATGGAAACAGGGAAGGGAGAAGAATCTGAACATATGAATGAAGATGGCAGGAACGTTTTAGGGAAAAGAGTGGCAGTAGATTCGGCTGTTGCAGCGAGTGCGTCAACCTCAAATGCATTAGCTGTAGTTCCAGTTGTGCCTGGCAAAACACCAGGGGTGACGAAACTGGTGGGTCGTATCGAGGATGGACTTGTGGGAGCGGAGATTGAACCTATTGGAACACCGCAGAAGAATGCAAATAGGAAGAAATATAAAGGTCGGGATGGAGAGGCAGTGGACAGTTCGGATAATAGCAAAAGACTTGAATTATCGGCGTCCTCCAGTGAGGAGGATCGCCGGGCGCAATGAAAATCTTAGCCTGGAATTGTCGCGGGCTTGGGAATGCCCCGGCAATTCGTGCTTTGCTGGATGTCCAGCGAAGTTGTGACCCCGAGGTGATGTTTTTGTCGGAGACACACCGTGATACTTATCCGGCAGAATGTTTAAGGCGCAGGCTTAAGATGGACCAGAAATTGGTTTGTGTTAGTGATGGTAGAAAGGGTGGATTATTGCTCTTCTGGAAAAATTCGGTTAAAGTGCATAAGCTAGCTCTTGACCCTATGTTCATTGATGTAAGGATTAATTGAAGGAAATAATAATCTTAGTTGGCGTTTGACTGGGATGTATGGTGAGTTTAAGTGTGAGAATAAACACATAACTTGGACTCACATGAGACAATTGCATCAAAATAATAACTTGTCGTGGCTCCTTTTAGGTGACGTGAATGAAATACAATTTCTTCACGAAAAGGAGGGGGAAATCCAAGACCCATACAGTATATGCAAGCATTCCAAGAGGCTATTGATGACTGTGAACTGCATGATATTGGGTATACTGGAGAACCGTTTACATGGTTCAGAGGCAGAATAAGGGAGAGATTGGATAGAGAATTGGCAAATGATGGTTGGACTGCAATGTTTCCTAATGCTTTGATCCAGAACATGGAATATAATCATTCGGATCATAGGCACTGTGCTTAGATACAGACTACTTTGGCGTTTCGACAGGTGGACACAATGCAAAAGTGAAAAGATTTGAGGCACGGTGGTTGAGAGAAGAGACCTTTGATGCTACTGTTCGTGAGGCATGAGAGAAAGTAGAGGCAGACCCTACTGCCCACGGCATGTATGAGAAGCTAAGTAAAATGCATGAGCGATTTCATGATTGGGACCAGCGGGTCCTGAAGAAACCAAAAAAGAGGTTGAGGAGAGCTCAGAGAGAACTTGAGAAAGTAATGGTGGGGCCAATGAATGATGAGAACAAGGTGAAGAGGAAAGAACTAGCTGAGCTAATTGAGTATTTGCTTGAACTTGAGGAGATCCAGTCCAGGCAAAGGTCGCGCGCAACATGGCTCATGAGTGGGGATAGAAATACAACTTTTTTTCAGGCCTTTGCGTTTGCGAGGAGAAAAAGAAATTTCATTAAGAAACTAAAAAGTGATGGAGGCGATTGGATAGAAGGTATGGCTGAACTAAACCAACATGTGCAAAACAACTTCTCACATTTATTCACGTCTGAGGTGCAGCATACAGATCCAAGTGTGTTGGACAAAGTTCAACCGAAGGTGACAGATCAAATGAATACCTCCTTGATGGCTCCATATACGGCTGAAGATGTCAAAAAAGTCGTATTCAGTATAGGAGATTTGAAGGCTCCAGGACCTGATGGGCTTCATGCAATATTTTTCAAAAAGTATTGGCATATTCTTGGAGAGGAGATTACTCAGGAGGTATTGCTTGCTATTAATGCTCGTCATATCCCGGAAGAGTGGAACAGTACAACCATTGTTATGATTCCAAAGGTGGAGAACCCTGAGCTGGTAACTCAATTTAGACCCATCAGTTTATGTAATGTTTTATGTAAGATAATATCTAAGATGCTAGCCCTCCAGCTTAAGAGTATTCTACCTGACATAATTTCTCCCACGCAAAGTGCTTTTGTTCCTGGTAGGATGATAACAGATAACATTCTTATTGCGTATGAATGTGTGCACAAAATCAAGAATACAAGAGCTAGACGAACTGGGTTATGTGCAGTGAAGTTGGACATGCATAAGGTATATGACAGAGTCGAGTGGTCTTTCCTACATGATATGATGGTGAAGTTAGGGTTTCATGAACAATGGATTGAAATGATGATGGCATGTGTGAGTTCTGTTAAATACAGAGTAAGATTTAATTCACAGGAGACAGATGTCTTTGTTCCAGGTAGGAGTATCAGGCCGGGGATCCCCTACCCCCTACCTTTTTCTCTTATGTGCAGAGGGTCTTTCTAGTCTACTTCAGTTTGAAGAAGAAGCTGGTGGCATAGAGGGAATCAGAGTGTGCAGGAATGCACCATCAGTATCAAACCTTTTATCCGCTGATGATTCTTTGATTCTCATGAAAGCAGATGTGTTAAATGCAACTTCCTTACAGCATGTTCTAGAAGCCTATTGCCAAAGCTTGGGACAAATGGTGAGTCTGGCAAAGAGTAGCATTTTCTTCAGTCCTAACACACCTGCGGCCTCGAGGGCTGAGATCTGTCAGGAATTACATATTGATATTGAGGCCTTATCTGATAAATATCGTGGGCTTCCAGCAATGGTAGGAGCATATAGGAGTGATTGCTTTAGACACTTCTATGAAAGAATTAAGGAGAAACTTAAGGGATGGATGGAAAAACAGTTATCAATTGGAGGGAAGGAGATCTTGCTAAAATCTGTTACGCAGGCTATCCCAGTGTTTGCTATGTCTGTCTTCCGTCTACCTAAAGGCTTATGCAAAGAGATCACAGATCTAATATCACAGTTTTGGTGGGGGGATGATGAGGAACATAGAAGAATGCATTGGTATTCATGGTGGAAACTTTGTTATCCTAAATGTGAGGGTGGTATGGGGTTTTGAGATCTTTATTCTTTCAATCTGGCTATGCTCTCTAAACAGATTTGGAGATTGATAACCAACCATGATGCCTTATGTGCGAGAGTGTTGAAGGCAAAATACTTTCCAAATAATTCGTTGCTTCAAGCCACCTTAAAGAATGGAGCGTCGTTTACCTGGCAGAGCATCATGAAAGGGCTGGAAACTTTCAAATTGGGCCACATTTGGCGAATTGGTACAGGGGAGAATGTGCAAATTTGGTCTGATCCATGGATCCCAACGAGCCTGGATAGGCGAGTTGTGTCGCCGAGGGGGCAAACTCTGTTGACCAAGGTAAATGACCTCATTGGTCCAATGACGGGGAAGTGGGATGAGGAGTTAATTAGATCGATATTCAATCAAGTGGACACCACTAGAATTCTCCAAATCCCACTCAACTATGGTGCATTTGATGACTTTATAGCTTGGCACCCGGAACAGCGAGGGTATTTTCTGTGAAATCAGCTTACAGGATTAAGTGGATTCAAACTTTTCAGAGCCATGCAAACTTAATGCGTCGCTCAGGGGGTTTTACAACACCGGCAGTATGGAGATTGTTATGGAAGCAAAAAATTCCTCGTAAAATTCGGATTTTTGGATGGAGGGCATTACATGGAATAATCCCTTTAAAGTCGATACTCATTAACAGACATGTAGGAGGGAATGGAGCTTGTCCTATTTGCCACCAAGCCGCAGAAGATATCCGCCATCTAGTGTTTGAATGTGTCAATGCCAGAGAACTGTGGGAGCGACTCGGCATGACTAGCATTATTCAGGAAGCTTTGGGGGTTGGTCGATCGGGATCGGTAATCCTGGAGCACTTACTCCTTCAGCCAGAGATAAAGCTTGCGATCAAAACGAACCTATCAGTGAAGCAAGTCCTTTTGGTTGCATGCTGGTACTTGTGGTGGATACGACGTGAATTGACACATGATGGAAAGCCACCACCTGCTACGCGATGGCATACTTCGGTGTTGGCAATTGCAAATAATTTTCATGAAGCTTCTTTACCTAGATCGGGGATCAAGCAACATGGGTGGATGAAGCCAGATATTGGATTTGTGAAACTAAATGTTGATGCGGCATTCTATCCAGATGAAGGAAGAGGGGCGACCGCGGCTGTGATTAGGGATGGACAAGGTAACTTCCTTGTTGCACAATGCATCTACTTAGACTATGTTGCTGATGCAACGATGGCTGAAGCTATGGCAATGAGGGATGGGCTCATATTTGCTAAATCTTTGTGATTTCCTCGGGTGGAAGCTGAATCGGACTCACAAGTGGTGGTAAATTATTGTGACGGACAATCCATATGGTGGGATGCGGCAGCTGCAATCTTTGCGGAATGCCTGGATGTGTCTACTTCGATCAGGAAGGTCGTCTTTAAGCATTGTTCTCGAACGCTTAATAAAGCAGCGCATGTGCTTGCTCAATTTTCTTTTTGTAATAAGACTTCTGTTAGTTGGACTGCGGAGCCACCGAGCTGCCTAGTCCCGGTACTTGTGGATGATGTACTGCCTTTGATCAATTAATAAAGCAAGCTATGATGGCCTTCCCTAAAAAAAAACTCCGACACGCAAACTGGACACCGCATCCGTCTGCAAACACAAATGTGGGAGCAAGCCATTGGAAGCTAGCCGCATACTATCCGCCAGTCAAATAAATTTGAAATTCAAATCTGCCTGGTCAGAAAGCGTGCGCCAGATCTCACAACAACTTGCCCGATCAAAACCAAAAATAGGCAAGTATGATTTAGTTCTTACATGCCCGATCACAGAAAAATATCAGTCCGATAGTCCGTGTAAAAAATTCAATTTCCTACCTCGCTGGACCGGCAATTCGAGCCCGAAGCTCAATTCGTCGTCGCCACCCATGGCCGACGCCGGCTCACCCGCTTTAGGCATACGAACGAACAACATGCAGGCACCCATGCAGCTGCTCCACGCTCGGCGCACGCGTCCGTACAGGCTACGGTGACGAACACTCCAACAAAAACAACGGCGTTGGGTTGACGTCGACGATGAAGGGCAGTTGTCTGGCAATGGATGCCGGTGGCTGCCTCCCAGGAAGTTGGCGTAGTAGTAGTACTGTAATGGTCCGGCCATGGAGTCATCTGCATGGTCGACGAGGGTGGCGGGTCCCCGCAGCCTAGGCCCCAACCTTCACCACGTCCACCAGCACGCCACTGCCACAACCACCCCCTACGCCTCTGTGCGGCCTTTGCTTTGACATGGTGATTTTGCCGTGGCGCCGAGTTGATCTTCCGGGCAAACGTGATCCCCGGATCCTCCACCACCTCCGTCTTCGGCAGGGTCTCATACGTTAGCGGTGGGAAGGAATACGAGAGTGGACGAAAAAGGGCAAGGATTGAGTGGAGAGCGGCGGGATGGAAGAAGAGAGTGGAGGATTTTGCCGCGAAAACAGTGCGGCCAACTGCAAAAACGTTGGCTCCGTCATAGTTTTGGGTGGGCCTCGGTCGTCGGAGTCCTACGTGGCCCGTGTCCAAACGCCCACAAGCCCCCTAATTTAGTTCCGTTTTGCGAGAGAATTGCGGTCCCATACTGCTCCGTGGACTGATGGGGGTCGGTGTTGGATGGCTTGCGGGGTCTGAACGGGTACGAGAGATTTGAGAGTCGGCTTTGAAGATGCCCTTAGAGCATCTTCAGTAGCCCCCCTTTCCTCATTAAAATTGTGGTATTGGGGAATTGCGAAAAAAATAACTCCAATAGTTTGCTATTGGGGAGCCCAAGTAGATGAATTTTTTTTGTGAACTATTGAAGATGCTCTTCAATGAATATGAATACAATCAATTACTCCCTTCGTCTCATAATATAAGAGCGTTTTTTACAATGTCAAAAACGCTCTTATATTATGGGACGGAGGGCGTAGAAAAGTAGGCACGTAATTTATCCAAAGACATATCTTCCACTTCATTGTAGCGGTGAGAAGGATCAAAATCTCAAAAGATGGCCATGAATCATCGCTTATCGGTGTCTCTATAAAGTCCAAATACTCACTTCCACTTTTCTTTTTCCATTCCAGTATTTTCGTTTCAACGGGGACAGTATGTGAAGTGAAAAAAATCACTTCCTCTTTTCTTTTCCACTGGAAAGTGGCGTGGTTCGGAAGCCAAACCAGCCCCCAAAGCCCAAACCCATAAATACCCTCGCGTCAACCACCCGGACCCCCGTGACATCCACCGCTGGCCGCCTGGCCCTGTCGCAGCTGACGGCCACCCCAAGGGGCAAACCCGTCCATCCACCCACCCGCCCGCCGCGGGCCGGAGCCCCCTCCCTCCGGTTCGAACCGCCATGTCGCGGCTGGACGGCAACACCGACCTGGACGGCGTCGCCAGGCGCCTCAGCTTCTCCTCCGCCTCCCCGGGCCAGCTGCCGCCCCTCCCGCCCCGGACCAACCGGAGGCAGCCGGCTCTCCCGCCGATCGCGGAGGACCCAGGGGAGCAGCAGGCGTCGGCGTCGTCGACGACGCAGACGCCCCCGTCGTCGCAGGCGCCTCGCGCGACGACGCGCGGGAGGTTCACGGTCTACACGGAGGCACCGCAGTCCGCGCCCCACACGCAGGCGCCCCCCGCACCCCCCGCGGCGTCGACGTCACCGCTCGAGACGCAGCAGGCGACCCCCGCACCCCCCGCGGCGTCGACGTCGCCGCTCGAGACGCAGCAGGCGGTCGCGGCCGCGTTGGGCCGATTGGAGCAGCAACGCCAGGCCGGGCTGCAGCAGGCGTCGGTGGCGGCGCAGCAGCAGCAGGCATTCGTGGCCGCGTACGAGGGATGGGAGCGGGGGCGTCAAGCCGGGCCGCAGCAGCAGCCGTGGGCGGCGGCGTGGACGCAACTGGGGCAGGGTCGTTCACCGTGGCCGCATCAGGCGTGGGCGCAGCCGCAGCCGGAGCAGCAGCAGCAGCAGGTGAGGCTGTACACGGCGGAAGGGGAACCGGCGGGGTACGCGACCAAGTGGGAGGAGCTCCATCCGGTGTCCCAGCACCTTCTCCTGCAAATCGAGTAGGTTCCTGGCCATATCCCATCTCGTTCCCGTCTTTCTTGTCGAATTTGGTACCCGTGGTTCATCGGCTTCCGGCGCTGTGACGTTCTGGGGTTTCGGAAACATCTCGTGGTGGAGGATTCTGCAGGTATTGGGAGGGTCAGAGGAGTTACCCTCTTTGTTCAATTTGTGTATTTAATTGCGTCTCCCTTGATCGGTTTTGTGCTTTGCCTTGGGTTTAGAATGATTTGCCTCATTGCTCTCTGATCATCACCTGGTTCGTCTGTGATTTGGCAGGGACAAGATAAAGGATGAGAGGCGTGCGTGTGAGCAGTTGGAACAATGCAGGCGCCTCAGCGACCCGTCAGTCTCCAACAAGGGTTTTGAACTGGATGCTCGTCAGATTACCCAGGTTCGGTTTTATTCTGTGGGTGGTTTGTCCTTTAATTTGCAGAAAAGAGGAAGAAAGTAAATGCAGTACCATATATTATATATTAAGCACTGTCAAGTTATCTGCATTGCTCGTTTGGCTATTGCTTTGAGAGTGTCATTCTTCACGGATTGCCCGGTGCCAGCCAATATTAAGCGTCCTTGTGTATCTGAATTGACGCACGGTTGTGCTAGATAGTACTGCATTAGATGTTTATGTTTGATAATTGAGTTGTACTTTGCATACAAATCTATTGGCAGAGCCGTTCTTACTTCATTCAAAGGCTTGAAATGCTACCGTTGCAATGTTCTCCACAGGATATAGATATTTTTTCTGAGGTCAAGTAGGCACAGGGAAGTATTAGCATCAAATAGCTGGTGTGGCATGTTGTATGCATGGAGGGTACACCAGCAAGATGTCTATATGATGCAAAAGTGAAGATACATATCTTACTTGGAGAGTTATCTCTTCAGCTATGCTTTAAATTGGCGGGTTTCTGGGACTTAAACCTCAAATTGAAAAGACTCTCGGGACTACCAGGGCAACTTTTTGATATAATGCATGAACCCAACTTGCCGAAAAGCACCTTTAACTTGAACAAATGTTTTTGACAGGAGCAATTTTTTCTTCCTGTAACAGGAGATTGGGTTAATCTCCACCATCATCGACAGGGAGAAGGCTCCCATTCAGAGCTTAATGGCTGATATCAGAGAAATAATGTCGCATGTGGATTTTGCTATATGTGCATATGCAGAAGTGAGACGAAGGTTCGTCAGCGGAGGTGCTGAACTTGCATATTGTGCTGGATCTTCAAGCGCTCCTACTGATTTCAGCCGGCACTCGACAATGGCCCGAACCTTTCGTAACTGTTATGCTTCTGTATATCGGCCTTCTCTCTTTATGCAACACATTGTTGAAAGATTTGAGAAGCAGCTTGAAGAATGTTGCAAATCGATTGGAGAGCTAGAGCAGCTTGTTCAAACGAAGAATGATAAGACCCATCCAGCTTCTTTGAAATCTCTGCCAAAAGTTATGGCGAATGTGCAGGATTATCTTATCTATGTTGCTTCTAAGGTAATATACCTTTCACACAATATCCTTGTTTGGCAACTATAGTTTGATGCTTTCACAGAGAATGGAGCTTATCTGACATTTTTGTTTTGTCCAGGTGGAAAATCTTCATCAACATGCCGAAACATTAAGAACTCAATATCTTAATGATCTGCGAAACTGTGGTAACTGGAATGATCCATTTGTTGAAGCGGATAGAAAAGAGGCAGCGAAACAAGAAGCTGCTGCCAGAATAGTCCATCCAACATTGCCTGTAACTGTAAGTAAACCTTTTGTATAGCAGTTCTCACAAATAACATCTCATATAGTCAGGTTAGTAAACATTGAATTTTATGTAGCAGTTCTCAAAATTAACATATCACGTGCGTCATGTAACTTTGGTTCTCATCCTATCCTTGACTGGTCTTCCAATTTACATTTATTGTCATTCTCATGTGTAATTCACACAGAGTGGTAACACCCGAAGCAGGCGCCAGATGTGTAATTGAATCAGCTTCAGATCAGTCCTTTGTCATGTATGTCCTTTTGTCTCCATCCCTCTTCCCTCCTTTTTTGTTTTACAGCAGCTTGTGATTAACATGTTTAATGAGCAACTGTAGCGGAGTTGTCTGAATCTAGCTTCTAGGGGTAGACTTCTCTTCTAGATATGTAAAAATACCTGGTAATGATGTTGAAATCTGTAGGACTCTTGTCTTCTAAAAATCTGTAGGGCTCAATTTATAAGTAGATGGCTATGGCCACCTCAGTTTTACTTCTTTCTGTGGCAAAGCTAAAATTGCATCAGCAGTTTAGCCCATTTAAAGTTTAAAACACCGACATCGATTTCTGTAGATCAATCACCAATGAAACCTTTTTGAGTCTTCCAACAGCTCAGAATGTAATCGAACTTTTGAATTGACTGCAACCTCCGTCCTGAAAAGATTGTCTTAGATTTGTCTAGATACCTTTTCGGGACGGAGGGAGTATATTATAATCTTCTTTGACCAAAGCTGAATATTAATGTATTGACTGTGATAATCCATGTCATGTTTGAATTTGACACATAAATGATCTTATCGTGGAGCCTTGCACTTGAAGCGTTGATTAGCCGTTACGCGTTTAGGTTGTGAGCCGGGAATCGGGATACAAGATTCGTATCACAAAATAAAATGAAATTTCATGTGACTGTGAAATCTTCCATGCTATCTGATTATAAATTCCATCAGACATGGAACGTTGAAGGTGTTTTTGGTCAAACAAAATTTAGGAGTTGAAGGTGATTGCTGTCGAGGCTTCTCACTGAATGGTTTCGATTAGTACTCGGTGAACTTTTCCACACGGTAAGGACTTGGGTAAACTGTATTTGAAAAATGTCTAGGGCCACACTGTTTGCCGTCCACATGACTTTTGGCATGCATGATGCATTTGATGCTTCCGTTCTTTCTTCCCTTTTTTCCCACTTTTGCGGAATAAACTATTCTACCTTTCCGAGGTGGTATTTGCTTTTTTCTTTACTACTAGGAGCTCCAGCTTGTCAGGGTTTCCAAAGTGCTGAATTACATGCTTCTGTTGCTTTTCTTTTTTCAATTTTTGAACGGTACAGTGTCCGTTGCTTTGTTGAGAACAGCCATATAGTATGTTGCGACGGAGTCAGAGAAGGTTCTTACTCGGTTATGGCACGTTATCGTATTCCATTATCAAATTCTGGTGGTCTGCCCTCTTGCCTTGCCATTTCCTCATTCGTTGTATATGCAGTAATATTGCCTTGTTGGCCAGCGGGAACGTAAGCGCTGACGGCAGTTCATATGTCATACACCGCAAGGATAATCGGGACTTTTAGCTGTTTGACATTTTGCTACTTGACTAGTATTTCAGTATGTGGTCGTGTGTGAACCAGAGCCATACTTGTCATTGACCCAACCTTGCCCAACGACCATCTCTGAATTTTTCTACAGTATTAATAATAACTAACCAGCCTACAGCGCCATCACGACGGGTGGATTTCAGTCTGAATTTATCTAGTACTACTATATATCTGTTGTTCAATTTGTCTATTGCAAACCCTGGTGGCGTGTTGTGGCTCAAGACGGGTGGGTGGATCTAACAACTGTGTTGCTTGAATCGGCCTTGTAGGTTGTTGCTCGTGGGCGGCAATGGATGGCGTGCGTGATCGGTGACCTCGACTGCGACCGGGGAAGGAAGCTGCGGAGAAGCAACCAGTTGGGAACGAACGAGCGGTCAACTTTAGCTTGCTTGGCCTGGCTTTTAGGAGGAGGGGAGGAGACGGTGGCACTTGGTGTATTCTAGTGCGAATATGTGCGCTTCAGGTCGTTGTCCCAGTTGAGATGTGGCACGATTCAGTCGGGTCGTACTGGTTCCCTCCCGGCTAGTGGCTGCTGCGACAGGAGGCATCCCGATTTGCTACGTTCTTTGATTCCCAGCCTGGGATTCTCTGTTTTTCCTTTTGGCATCTATACCTAGTTTTTTTTGGGGGGGGGGGGGGGGGTTAGAAATTCTTCATCCAAATTACGAATCAGTACAAAGTAGTTGACTCTTACAAGCACACTGAAACGCAAACACAAAGGACCATGAACACCTAGAGTACCTTAAGACAACCATAACACAAGAAGATCTCCGGAGCCCTGTGTCATCATCCCTGAATCTTGAGAGAAGACCCCTGCAGCAGAAGAATCTGCAACCAGTCGCAAAAAGGTCATCATCTTCAACCACGGTATAATTGCCGCCACACTGCTCCCTCCTTTCTTGACACCATCGCTGAGAGGGCATGGACATCAATCCAACACACCTGCAACAGTCGTCGCCATTTTTGGCTTTGAGTACCGCGAAAAGGGTCCCTTCCGAAAGGAAGAGAACTCGAGTCATCCGACCGGTCCAGCACCGCGGCCGGGCCATCTGCCCGGACAAAGCAGGATCTCCCACCAGCATCAGCGCAGAGGAAGGAGAAGAACAACAGCAACAAATCATACCAATAAGGAAGAAGAAAAGTCTTCGTCTCCCTGCATCCATCGCCCATCTGAGGATCCAAACGGCCAGTGCCAATGGACCTCCAACCACCATAGCCCGCGACCTCGACAAGATCCGGGGATCCCCAACACCGCTGGCTCCTAGACGAAGGCAAAAGCCTCGCCTGGCCGTGAACGAAGCCCGGAGAAACTTATTCCAACGCGACACCACCGCAACGGCCTCGGCAGCGTCTCCCTCAACCCTAACCCTACCACACGCCCACCTAAAGAACAGACCCGGGGTTCCCCCTCCCTCCCGCCACCGGAGCGGCCGACGGAGAGAGAGGGAACCGGCGAACCATGTGCACAGGTGTGTTAGTGGATCGTAGATGTGATTACTATGATCAGATGGGTAGATAGGGATAAAAGTTGCGCAGAAACTGTACAGGAGTTGACGGGGAGCAGCAAACTCCCTCAAAATATTGCTTACGATGTGTGGATATAACAGTTACAGAAGAAAAAAAAGTGGATATAACAATTCGGTTACCATCTGTTTTTGCGCCTCGTTTGAATTGATCATGGGTTGTGAAAACTGTATTCTCCGTGTCACTCGTGCCGGAAAATTCGATTTATTGTTTTTCGTCTCTTCAGCACAGTGACTGTAAAAAAAACTTTGTGAAGAGAGAAATAATCAGAAGAGTCACAATCGCACGTGGAGTAACAACCAAATACAACACGGGTAAAAACGAGATGGCCCAAATAACAGGAGATTCACCGCTTCTTTTCAAAATATTTTCGAAACTTATCCGGCCATCGCACTCCGGCCAAGTTGGGGCCAGGGCCAACCGCAATCGGAAAAAGATCTCCAAAATCCTGGCGGCCCGCACGCTGCCACGCATCCCAACAGAGCATAAAGAAGCCGCCGCTCACCCTCCCTCCACCTTCCATCTCCCACTTCTCCGCCCCCCTCGCCCCCTCCGCCGTTGACCTCGTCGGCCACCGCCGCCGACGAGGCCTCCTATCGCCCAAGACCTATCCCCTAGGCACCGGCCCCTTCATCAATCTGAAGGCCCCCTCCTCGCCCCGGCGAGCCGTGTCAGCATCCGACTCCGCCGATCCTTCCGAACCCTAGATCCCCTGGGCACCCGATCGCGCGCCCCTTCCGGAGGGGCGCCGTCCCGATCGCCCCGGAGGAAATGCTCCGCCGCGCCCCGTGAGATCCGGCCGCCAAGACTCGACCTTTTCGGCCCGCGAGGCGGCGTGACGCCGCGCGATGGCGATCCGCATGACCGTCTCCTACTCCGGCTACGTGGCGCAGAGCCTAGCCTCCACCTTCGGCCTGCGCTGCACCACCGCCGCCGCCGCCGGCTCCGGGGCCGCGCCCGGCGCCGGCTGCCGCGTCCTCCAGGACGCGCTCTCCCGCCCCTTCTGCCTCTTCGCCTCCTCGCGCCGCGTCGAGCAGCACAATGACGCCGAGGACCACAACCACCCCAAGCCCAAGCCCAGGCCCAAGCCTCTCCCACCCGCCGCCGCCGGGAGCAGCAGCCCCACCAAGGCTCTCCCCGCAGCCGCCGGAGGCAGGCAGCTGACCAAACTCGTCCCCGCCGATGGGGGCAGCTACTCGCTGTTCGTCTCGCCGTCTGGTTCGACGAAGGCGGATGACCCGCCGGCATCGCTGGCGGTGGGTTTGCTGTCGGTGCTGGCATCTGGGGTCGGCTCAGGCCCTGGCATCGCCGGCGTGTCCTCGCTGTCGGCGTCGCCGTCGATATCGTCCGGGCTGAACCCCGCCACGCTGCTCCCGTTCTTGCAGGCCACAAAGTGGCTTCCTTGTAGTGATATCATCACCGGTGCGTCGTCCCGCAGGTCGGTACGCCCTGCCGATGTGTCGACCGCACCATCCACACATGTGCCTTCGCGTCGCGCTTCGCCTTCGTCTGTGCCCTCCCCTGCGGTGGCTGCCCCTTCGAAGGCGGGCATGATGGCCTTGCTTGGTAGCAGCGGTGCCGCGGCTGCCCCCGCCAAGATGGGCGTCAAGGCATTGTTTGGAAGCAGCGGTGCGGTGGCTGCCCCTTCCAAGGTGGGCAGCGTAGTAGCGCCGTTAGTTGGTAGTAGTGCAGTTGCTTCTGGTGCTGCTGGGGTGGTGAGGCAGAGCAGTGCTGCTCTTGGTGGTGCTGCTGGCGTGGTGAGGCAGAGCAGCGCTGCTCTTGGTGCTGCTGCAGGGGCGAGCAAGAGAACTAGCTGGCTGTCAAGGTGGGTGAACTCCTGCTCGGATGATGCAAAGACCGTCCTTGCTGCTGTGACTGTACCGCTGCTCCATAAATCCTCCCTAGCGGAGCCGAGGTCCATCCCTTCGAAGTCGATGTATCCAACATTTGATGTTGGTGACCGGATTCTAGCCGAGAGGGTACAGTTAACTCCCAGTCTTCCATGAGTAGCAGTTTCCTGTGATCTGTGTCTGCTGATGGTGCATACTTGCAATTTGCAGGTTTCATATATTTTCCGGGAGCCTCAAGTTTTGGACATTGTGATCTTCCGTGCACCTCTGGTCCTTCAGGTATGATGATTCAGCTTGTCTTCTTACTTATCTCTGATTCATGATGATGAAATATGTTATAATTTGGACTTATTTACTGCAGGCATTGGGCTACAGCTCAAGTGATGTGTTCATCAAGAGAGTTGTGGCAAAGGGCGGGGACATCGTTGAAGTAAGCTTTTATCCGAAGGGTAGTGGCTTCTATTTGTTTTCATTCCCCCTCTTATTTCTTTTTGTTGTTGGCATGAGTTATAATCATTTGTATCCTCCTTATCTCAATAGGTGACTGATGGTCAATTATTAGTTAACGGAGTCGTCCAGGATGAGGACTTTGTGCTCGAGCCACCTGATTATGAAATGGACCCAGTGGTACGCCATCTTTGCTTCCTGCATCGTACTAATGATCAAATGTTGTAGCTTACAAAATCACAAATTTGATGATACCAACTTTCTATCATTAAACTGTTGAACCTCATATGTAATGAAGGTATAATGTGCTGACATATTTGTTGCTTAAAATGTTAAATTAGTTGTGTTTTTAAGTTGATATAATGTGACATGGAACTCACTGGTCCACTGGTAAATTGGTGGTCCATAAGAGCTTACATGACTTGATCATAAAGCAAGTAGCTCCATTTTCTGAAATGAGTTTACGCTGGAGTATACATATTGATCAGTTGTTATTTGCTTTTTCCAGAGTGTGCCTGAAGGCTACGTGTTTGTGCTAGGTGACAACAGAAACAACAGCTTCGATTCCCATAACTGGTATGCCAAACCTCTGTGGAGGATACCTGCTTGATGTCTTGAGACTAATTTCCAGGACATGTAGCTCATGTGCTATGTTTGTCATTACAGGGGACCGCTACCCGTGAAGAACATTCTTGGGAGATCTGTGCTTCGATACTGGCCACCGTCGAAAATAACAGATACAATCTACGACCACATTGACCATGATGTGGTTCATGGCATGGCAGGCATCTCCTGAGATGCACGGTTGGTTCGGCAATGCTAAACCAACCCATTTTTTTGGCAGAGAATCACTGATGACCTCTGCTGCATTTTTTTTCTCCTCTAGCTATTTATTTGATTGATGTCGCCTTGCACGTAATGCCTGGCTGACTCTCAGTTTTCCCCCTGCCCTACCAGCAGATGCTTGTTTAGAGGCAACAATTCTTGTACTGTAACCAAAGGTCTGGCTCGCCTGTTGAATGAGCATCCATGGCAGCGCATGGAAATTTTGTTATGTTTGGCACAAGGAGAGTTGGTTGATCTGTTTCAGATCATAATGTATAAGAAGCAGAAAGCATGCCATATTGTTCATCCTGTTCCTTGTAGAGTTTTGGTTTACCATCTGAATCCGACATGTTTGTTTGACAAAGGAAACCATGGCCAATTTTTATTTTTATTTTCGAAACGGCCAATTTTGAAACGTGTCTTATCACAGGCGATGTTCTGGCCTTCGATGTTGTTGATTGTGATACGTAGTTGTGGCATTTTTGTAATAATTGTGAGTTGTTGGTAAGAAATGATATGTAGTGACTTTTCAGCTTTTAGTATGTTGGCCGCATGGGCGAGATGTTTGTTTAGCAGTACACTTGACAGCAAACTGAGCGAGTACAAAATATGTGCTTGCCTGTTGTTGATTTTGATCTTGCATTCAAAGAAACTTATCTTTGTTTGAGCAAGTATGTGAAGGATTCTTGTAGCTGTCAATTATTTGAAAGAAATATGGGCAAAATATGTGCTTCTGTGCTGTTGATTTTGATCTTGTATTCAAAGAATCTTTTATCTTTTGAGCAAGTATACAAAGGATTATGGTAGCTGTCAATTGTTCAAAGAAATATGAACACCTGAGCTTATGATCCTTGCTAAAAGATCTATGAGATCGCGTGCTTCTGTCAAAACATTGAACTAGCAGAGATCAAAAGAAAGACTCAAGCTTGTATCCATTAGCCGTTGTTTCTTCTAAGACAGCCCTCCCTTTTTCTTTGCGGTGTCACTTGTCTAATTTTCTGTGTGCGTGATGGGAGTGATGAATGTTCTTTTTTTCTCAAGAGAGTGATGAATGTTCTTCCTTGCCACATTAGAAACAAAATCAAGTGTTATCAATGTTTCAATACTGACCAGTTCAAAAAAATAAAATTGTTTCAATATTGACAAATACTCCCTCCGTCCCAAAATTCTTGTCTTAGATTTGTCTAGATACGGATGTGTCAAATCATATTTTTGTATTAGATACATCCGTATCTAGATAAATCTAAGACAAGAAATTTGGGACAGAGGGAGTACTCCACATCATCACCACATTGCATTATGAAGTGGTAGTTGTTTCGATACTGACAAATAGATATATCTACAACTTCAGGTAATAAGCTCAAATCAACCACCCCACTGTGGTCTGGAGAAAAGGCAGCAACGTAGTCAAGAACAGTAGTACAAAATTTCAACATTGCATTACAGACAAACCACATTTGCAGGTACACTTCCGGCCCCGACAATTATACACGGAATTGATGTATATGTGCAATTTCCTATCAGCCCCTATCGCTATCAGAAGTAAATAAACAAGAAGAAACCGTTACCACTTTACATCCAGTGACAACGGATCAGGCGGCAGGACCAACGACGTGAAGTCTGCGAAGGAGACGTTCGAAGTCAGGCTGCTCCACGAAGTAGCGTCCGCTATGTGTAAAGATTTCCTCACCTTCTTCACCGATATAGCCTTGAGCCTTCCCTCTTCCTCCACCCTAGCGATGACGTCAAGTGTGATTCGCTGGACCACAGGCAAGGTTTTCCACTCTGGAACATCGTCCCAGATGTCGTCCTCTTCAGTAATGTCCCTCTCGAGCTCCAAACGGAATTTTACCAGGGTCATTGACGTCACTCTAGCTTCGAAGAAGTTCATTGTTCTGTTGAACCCATTCCTCTCGCTGAACCAAGTCTTGAGGAGTTTTTCAAGCCTCGGCAGCCTTGGACTAATTGAGCAGAACGCACATGCTGAGATCAACCGGTCTGACATGTCGTTCACTTCAGACTGGTCTGATAGTAGCTCGATGGCGTCATCAGAAGTCAACAAGGGCTTCATGTGCCCCCCAGAGACATTGGTTTCATGTGCAACTATTGTAACCGATGATCCAGCAACACGCATGTGAAGTAACGGAGCACAGGTTGAGTGGCTGAGGGGCAATATTTGACTTAGGTCCTTGTTAGTAGCCACCAAGCTTCCATTTGCTAAGAGACCTATACTGTGAGGATGGGAAAAGAACACTCTCTGTGCACCAGTAATCTTTAATGCAACACCAGCAGCAACAAGTACCCTCTTCAACCCTGTATACGTGGCATTCAACTGCATATGAGGTGCACCATAAGATTTTGCAGCACTTGATTGATGAAACAAATATTGCATTAAACAAACAGGAGAGTAAAAGATGGTACCAACATATTTAGTCATGACCAGCTTACAAGAAATGCCAAGCACAGTATGTGGCATGTCTACTTTTTACTTGGTGACTGTTATAGGCATAACTGACACACAGCAAACAAAAATACCCAAGAGCAGTTTCTCTCAGTTCTCCAGCATGCAACAATCAAAGATATATGCCGACTTCACTGCTATACATTATAATCTATAATTAACTACAAAAGCAAAACTGCATATGTCTGATTATCCTATTTGTGTCCATTCCTTTTCCACCCAGAAAAACCCCTTGCCCAGGCATGCTAGAACAAAATGTTTGTATCACGTCTTTGATATTTTGGAGTTAAGCTAAATTCAAAATCAAACATTCAGTAAGTTATAATCAAGTCAAACTACATGTAAGTAGAAGCCACTGAAAAGAAGAATCCAATGTATTGGTATCTCACATATTGGGCACTGATTTGCCACCCCTAGTAAAGGCATTTCCACATGTGTGTTAATGTACTTAAATGGATAAACATAGCAAATTTAATGCACATAGCAAGTCACACACTGGATAATTCTATCTTCTTCCATTATTACTATTCAACAGTTGAGTAATGCTTAGGTGGCAGTGGCACTGTGCAATCAGGGTCAGAACAAAAAGTGGAACCACACTGTAGGCTTTGATGTACAATTTTGTTGCAAATCTAGGAGAAGATTGTTCCAATTGACACAATGTACACACAACGAAAATTAAACCAGATATATCTGCACTAAATAGTGTCCAGACGACGCTGCAACAACCACAATCAATTCGAAGTCACAATCAAAACTAAAAGGGGGTAAGCAGCAGCTAGATCATTCACCAATTAGAGTAATTAGCTTCATCTTAAAGGTGACACAACTTCAATTCCGTACCGATACCACCGCTAGCATAGCAAGCAAGCAAGCAAGCAAGCAACAGGAAGCAAAAATCTGAAGCAACAGCAAAGCTAAAAGTCAAACCGCGGCACTCACCGACGGCAACTGGAGCTCCGCGAGGCCCCCGCCTGCGCCGTCGGAGACGAACACCTCGAGCGGCCCGACGAGGTCGAGGTCCCTGACGCCGGAGCCGAACGCCAGCGCGCCGTCGCCGGCGACGAAGTCGACCCCGTCGGGCCCGAGCACCTCCTCGACCGCGGGCGCCTCGGGGCGGCTCCAGTCGACGAAGCCGTCGGAGGCCCGCGCGAGCGCGGGCGCGGCGCCCCCCGCGCGGGCGCGGAACTCGTAGCGCTGCACGGCCCCGACGAGCGCGCCCCCGGCGTCGAGCGGCCAGACCCGCACCTCGGCGTCGGGGTCCCAGCCGTACTTGTCGGCGACGGCGTCGACGACGTCGTCGAAGAAGGTGGGATCCGGGGCGGGCGCCGGCTCGCGGCCCGCGAAGGCGTAGGCGTGCGCCGAGGCGTTGGAGGTGGCCGGGAGCGGGGAGAGCGAGGCGGCGCGGGCGGGGGCGGGGGATGGGAGGAGCGGCGCGAGGAGCAGGAGGAGGAGGAGAGGGAGGGGGAGGGGCGTGGCCATGGTGGCGGAGGGGAGGGATCTAGAAGCTTCTAGAAGGGATTGATTGGGGTTTGGCCGGCGAGAGGTAGGTGGGAGGAGGGGGGGGGGGGGACGGTTCTGGAGATATTATTATGGCGCTCGTGGGGGTGGGGGTGGTTAGAGGCTTAATGGGAGACTGACTCGTGGGACCCGAGTACTGGATTAGTGGTGGGCAGGTGGCTTTCTGCGTGCGCGTTTGCTTGCGACCACATAAGAGCATCTCCAATAGATGGTCCAAATGTAAAAATAACTAACTTTTGAACCGTCTGGGACAAAAAACGCTGCTCCAACAGACGATCTATATGCAAAAAAAATTGGATCGCGGCCTTCTCGTGATGTAAAATGCAACACTTCGCGATGCAAATATACATCACGAGATGCATCTGGTCCAAAACTAGCCGCCGCCCGCGAACGCCCAACCGCCACTTCATTTCCGTTCCCGCCCGCCCGCGACCCTCCCGGCCGCCGCCGCCCCCCGCCGTCCGGCGCCGCCATGGCCGATGCCAACGAAACCCGCCGCCTTCTCCGCCGTCGCCGCAGCCGGTGGGCTGACCCATGTGGTTGCCGCCGCTGCCATCCCGCCCGCATCCGCGGCCATGCCGCCGCCCGCCCACCGCCGCCTGGATTGGCGCCGCCCCGGCCGGTGGCCACCACGCAAGCGACGAAGCCGGCGAAGGGACGAGGAGGCAGTGGCAAACGGCCGGCCAACTGCAGCCGCAACCCGGCCGACAATTCTACGCGGCCGGTGAAGCTCTCAAAGGCGGCCGTGGCGGCTCGGGGCGACGAGTCGCAGACGGTGCGGCCGGCGGCCTCCTCCAGCAGCCACACATCCTTTCCTCCACCTCCCCCGCCGCCACCGCCGGCCGTGGAGGAAGATGTGGCCACGCCGACGGCCACCGCCTCCAACACGTTCGACGGAATGTCGTAAAGGTATAAATTTTGCGGTTGTGCTTTTGTTTGTGCTCTCTTTTGTTGTTTTAAATGTTTGTATCCTTGATTGTTTGTGCATGCAATTGTAGTGTTGATGATGAAGCTTTCATGCGCGCAAAAAATGTGGCAAATGATGATTACATATATGAGTCACAAGAATATGAAACCCAATATGATGATGACAATCTTGATGTGGATGATGAGGGCTTCTTCAATGTCAAGGGAAGAAGTGGCAATTATACCACCGCGGAGGATGTGTTGATATGCACCGCTTGGAAGAAAATTTCTCAAGATGCAAGCGTTGGAAGCGACCAAACGGCGAGCACCTATTGGAAACGCATCAAGGAGTACTTCGATGAGCGCAACACAGGTGGTATCTTCCATTCGAGCGACTATCTACGCCAATGTTGGTCCACCATCAACGCCGAATGCTCAAAGTGGGCCGGTTGCTTGTCAAATGTTGCTCGCATGAACCCAAGTGGTTGCGGTGATAGTGATTTGGTAAATATTTCCTCTTCGTTCGTGCTTTGTGAAATATTTCCTCTTTGTTCACTATATTGATGATGATATGTTTTTTGTAGAAAATGATTGCACAAGGATTGTTTCGGGAGAGGAACATGAAAGGCGAGAAGAAGAAAAGAAAAGGAAAAGCTTTCACTTTTCATCATTGCTACAAAGAGCTCAAGGATGTGGAGAAGTGGAAAACTAGACAGACTTTTGAATCGTCGAAGAAGAAGAGTGTGTTGGTTGAGGATGAAGAAGATGTCGCCACTGAGGAGACGAGCCCCACTCCTCACTCCGCGACAAAATCTTATAGGCCCGATGGAACCAAGAAAGTGAAGGGAACAAAGGCCGGAGACAATCATCTCAAGGAAGGATTTGATGCCATTGTCATGGCGAGGAAAGAGTACGCCGAAGAGAAAAGAATCATGAAGCTCAAGGAAATAGAGGAGAGGAGTGAGGCCGAGCGGCGAAGGGCGGCGGTCGAGGAGAAGAGGGCGGTAGCCGAGGAGGGGTTGGCCGTGGTCGAGGAGAGGAAGGTGGAACTAGAGGAGAAGAAGGCCGCAGACGATGAGAGGAAGATGGTTGAGGAGAGGACACTCAAGTTAATGTTTATGGACACATCAACTCTTGATGCCAAGGCAAAGGTGTTGGAAATATGCCCTAGAGGTAATAATAAAATGGTTATTATTGTATTTCCTTGTTCATGATAATTGTCTATTGTTCATGCTATAATTGTATTAACTGGAAACCGCAATACATGTGTGAATACATAGACCATAATATGTCCCTAGCGAGCCTCTAGTTGACTAGCTCGTTGATCAATAGATGGTTATGGTTTCCTGACCATGGACATTAGATGTCATTGATAACGGGATCACATCATTAGGAGAATGATGTGATGGACAAGACCCAATCCTAAGCATAGCATAAGATCGTGTAGTTCGTTTGCTAAGAGCTTTTCTAATATCAAGTATCATTTCCTTAGACCATGAGATTGTGCAACTCCCGGATACTGTAGGAATGCTTTGGGTGTACCAAACGTCACAACGTCACAACGTAAAGGTGCACTACAGGTATCTCCGAAAGTGTGTGTTGGGTTGGCACAAATCGAGACTGGGATTTGTCACTCTGTATGACGGAGAGGTATCTCTGGGCCCACTCGGTAAAGCATCATCATAATGAGCTCAATGTGACTAAGTAGTTAGTCACGGGTTCATGCATTACAAAACGAGTAAAGTGACTTGCCGATAACGAGATTGAACGAGGTATTGGGATACCGACGATCGAATCTCGGGCAAGTAACATACCGATTGGCAAAGGAAATTGTATACGAGATTGATTGAATCCCCGAAATCGTGGTTCATCCGATGAGATCATCGTGGAACATGTGGGAGTCAACATGGGTATCCAGATCCTGCTATTGGTTATTGGCCGGAGAGTTGTCTCGGTCATGTCTGCATGGTTCCCGAACCCGTAGGGTCTACACACTTAAGGTTCAGTGACGCTAGAGTTGTTATGGGAAATAGTATGTGGTTACCGAAGGTTGTTCGGAGTCCCAGATGAGATCCAGGATGTCACGAGGAGTTACGGAATGGTCCAGAGGTGAAGATTTATATATGGAAAGTCCAGTTTCAGTCGCCGGAATGGTTTCGGGGGTTATCGGTATTGTACCGGGACCACCGAAAGGTGTCCGGGGGTCCACCGGGTGGGGCCACCTGTCCCCGAGGACTTGATGGGCTGAACATGGGAGGGAACCAGCCCCTAGTGGGCTGGTGCGCCCCTCCCCAAGGGCCCAAGGCGCCTAAGGTTGGAAACCCTAGGGGAGGGGGGCGCCTCCACCTTGCTTGGGGGGCAAGCCTCCCCTCCTGCCCCCCCCCCCACTCTAGATGGGATCTAGAGGGGCCGGGCCCCTCTCCCCTTCACCCTATAAATAGAGGGGGGTGGGAGGGCTGTAAAACCCTTGCTTTTGGCGCAGCCCCTCCCTCCTCCAACTCTTTCTCCTCCTCCGTAGTGCTTGGCGAAGCTCTGCAGGAATATCACGAGCTCCACCACCATGCCGTCGTGCTGTCAGAGTTCTCCCTCAACTTCTCCTCTCCCCTTGTTGGATCAAGAAGGAGGAGACATCCCCGGGATGTACGTGTGTTGAACACGGAGGCGCCGTCCGTTCGGTGCTAGATCGGATCTTCCGCGATTTGAATCGCCGCGAGTACGACTCCATCAACCGCGTTCTTGTAACGCTTCCGCTTAGAGATCTTCAAGGGTATGAATATGCACTCCCTCTCTCTCTCTTGTTGCTAGAATCTCCATAGATTGATCTTGGTGATGCGTAGAAAATTTTGAATTTCTGCTACGTCCCCCAACAGTGGTACTAGAGCTAGGTCTATTGCATAGATTCTATGCACGAGTAGAACACAAGTTGTTGTGGGCTTTGATTTTGTTCAATATGCATACCTTACTAGTCCTATCTTGTTTCGACGGTATTGTGGGATGAAGCGGCCCGGACCGACCTTACACGTACACTTACGTGAGACAGGTTACACCGACTGACATGCACTTGTTGCATAAGGTGGCTAGCGGGTGCCAGTCTCTCCCACTTTAGTCGGATCGGATTCGATGAAAAGGGTCCTTATGAAGGGTAAATGGCAATTGGCATATCACGTTGTGGTTTTGGCGTAGGTAAGAAACCTTCTTGCTAGAAACCTATAGCAGCCACGTAAAAACTTGCAACAACAATTAGAGGACGTCTAACTTGTTTTTGCAGCATATGCCGCGTGATGTGATATGGCCAAGAAGGATGTGATGAATGAAATATATGTGATGTATGAGATTCATCATGTTCTTGTAATAGGAATCACGACTTGCATGTCGATGAGTATGACAACCGACAGGAGCCATAGGAGTTGTCTTAATTTATTGTATGACCTACGTGTCATTGAATAACCCCATGTAATTACTTTACTGTATTGCTAAACCATTAGCCATAGTAGTAGAAGTAATAGTTGGCGAGACGACTTCATGAAGACACGATGATGGAGATCATGGTGTCATGCCGATGACGATGATGATCATGGTGCCCCGAAGATGGAGATCAAAAGGAGCAAAATGATATTGGCCATATCATGTCACTATTTGATTGCATGTGATGTTTATCATGTTTTTGCATCTTATTTGCTTAACGACGGTAGTAAATTAGATGATCCCTCATAATAATTTCAAGAAAGTGTTTCCCCTAACTGTGTGCCGTTGCGAAAGTTCGTTATTTCGAAGCACCACATGATGATCGGGTGTGATAGATTCTAACGTTCACGTACAATGGGTGTAAGCCAGATTTACACATGCAAAACACTTAGGTTGACTTGACGAGCCTAGCATGTACAGACATGGCCTCGGAACACAAGAGACCGAAAGGTCGAACATGAGTCGTATAGAAGATACGATTAACATGAAGATGTTCACCAATGATGACTAGTCCGTCTCACGTGATGATCGGACACGGCCTAGTTGACTCGGATCATGTATCACTTAGATGACTAGAGGGATGTCTATCTAAGTGGGAGTTCATTAAATAATCAGATGAACTTAATTATCATGAACATAGTCAAAAGGTCTTTGCAAATTATGTCATAACTTGCGCTTTAGTTCTACTGTTTTAGATATGTTCCTAGAGAAAATTTAGTTGAAAGTTGATAGTAGCAATTATGTGGACTAGGTCCGTAAACTGAGGATTGTCCTCATTGCTACCCAGAAGGCTTATGTCATTAATGCACCGCTCGGTGTGCTGAACCTCGAACATCGTCTGTGGATGTTACGAACATCTGACATACACGTTTTGATGACTACGTGATAGTTCAGTAATGTTAAACGATTTAGAATTGAGGCGCCGAAGACGATTTTGAAATGTTGCGGAACATATGAGATGTCCAAAGGGCTGAAATTGGGATTTCAGGCTCGTGCCCACGTCAGGAGGTATGAGACCCCCGACAAGTTTCTTAACCTGCAAACTAAGGGAGAAAAGCTCAATCATTGAGCATGTGCTCTGATTGTCTGAGTACTACAATCACTTAAATCGAGTGGGAGTTGATCTTCCAGATGAGATAGTGATGGTTCTCCATAGTCACTGCCACAAAGCTATTAGAGCTTCATGATGAACTATAACATATCAGGGATAGACATGCTGATCCTTGAGCAATTCGTGATGTTTGACACCGCAAAAGTAGAAATCAAGAAGGAGCATCAATTGTTGATGGTTAGTGAAATGATACGTCTCCAACGTATCTATAATTTTTAATTGTTCCATGCTATTATATTACCCCTTTTGGATGTTTATGGGCTTTATTTTACACATTTATATCATTTTTGGGACTAACCTACTAACCGAAGGCCCAACCCGTATTGCTGTTTTTTTTGCCTATTTCAGTATTTCAAAGAAACGGAATATCAAACGGAGTACAAACGTAATAAAACCTTCGGGAGCATGATTTTTGGAACGAACGTGATCCAGAGGACTTGGAGTGCAACTCAAGAAGCAGCCGAGGCGGCCACGAGATAGGAGGGCGCGCGCCCTGTCTCGTGGGCCCCTCGGGCGGCCACCGATGTACTTCTTCCTCCTATATATCCCTACATACCCCAAAAACATCCAAGAGGCACCCGAAACACAATTTCCACCACCGTAACCTTCTGTATCCGCTCCCATCTTGGAGCCGTCGCCGATGTTCTGCCGGAGGGGGAATCGACCATGGAGGGCTTCTACATCAACATCCTTGCCCCTCCAATGAGTTGTGAGTAGTTTACCATAGACCTACAGGTCCATAGTTATTAGCTAGATGGCTTCTTCTCTCTTTTTGGATCTCAATACAATGTTCTCCCCCTCTCTTGTGGAGACCTATTCGATGTAATCTCTTTTTGCGGTGTGTTTGTCGAGATCCGATGAATTGTGGGTTTATGATCAGATTTATATATGGATAATAATTGAATCTTCTCTGAATTCTTTTATATGATTGAGTTATCTTTGCAAGTCTCTTCGAATTATCGGTTTGGTTTGGCCTACTAGATTGATCTTTCTTGCCATGGGAGAAGTGCTTAGCTTTGGGTTCAATCTTGCGGTGTTCTTACCCAGTGACAGGAAGGGTTGCAAGACACGTATTGTATTGTTGCCATCGAGGATAAAAAGATGGGGTTTATATCATATTGCTTGAGTTTATCCCTCTACATCATGTCATCTTGCTTAATGCGTTACTCTGTTCTTATGAACTTAATACTCTAGATGCAGGCATGAGTCGGTCGATGTGTGGAGTAATAGTAGTAGATGCAGGCAGGAGTCGGTCTACTTGTTATGGACATGATGCCTATATACATGATAATGCCTAGATAATCTCATAATTATTCACTTTTCTATCAATTGCTTGACAGTAATTTGTTCACCCACCGTAATACTTATGCTATCTTGAGAGAAGCCTCTAGTGAAACCTATGGCCCCCGGGTCTATCTCTTATCATATTTGCTTCCAATCTACTTTTATTTGCATCTTTATTTTTCTGCATCTATATTATAAAATACCAAAAATATATTTATCTTATCATACTATCTCTATGAGATCTCACTTTCGCAAGTGGTCGTGAAGGGATTGACAACCCCTTTGTCGCGTTGGTTGCGAGTTCTTTGTTTGTTTGTGTAGGTTTGTGGGACTTGTTGAGAAGCCTCCTACTGGATTGATACCTTGGTTGTCAAAAACTGAGGGAAATACTTACGCTACTATTGCTGCATCACCCTCTCCTCTTCGAGGAAAACCAACGCAAGCTCAAGACGTAGCAAGAAGGATTTCTGGCGCTGTTGCCGGGGAGGTCTTCGCTCAAGTCAAGACATACCAAGTACCCATCACAAACTCATCTTCCTCGCATTTACATTATTGCCATTTGCCTCTCGTTTTCCTCTCCCCCACTTCACCTTTGCCGTTTTATTCGCCCTCTATTTCCCAATCTCCTCTCTTTTCCATTCACCTTTTCCTTCCCCTCTTTTTCGCTCGTTTTCTCTTCCTAGCTTTTTGTTTGTCGTTATGTCTGAAATTGGGGAGATTATCGTCGATATGGACAATAATGATAACATGGAAAATTCCGAAGCTCCGGCTGAAGAACCCCCTATTTTGCATACTAAAAAAGTTCAAAACGGTAGTGGTAACATTATTAGAAAAGGTGTTATTTAGGATTTCTTTACTTGTGCCGGTGCTTTACCTTCCATGGGCGGTTCTATTCTTCATAAAACTAGTAGTCTTGCGGATGCTATCGCTATGCTTGTAGTTGAACTTGAAAGACAATTTATGCATATGCATCCTTGCATACAAAGAATCTTCCTAGAATTTTCCAATATTGAGCATTCTTCTGTTAAGCGCGCTGTTACTATATTTTTGGCTCATGAGTTTAGATTTATAATAAGAGAGGCCAAAGAAATCTTTTCGCACTATAGGGTGGACGCCGGTCGTCCTCCCATAGAGGCGGTCCTCTTTGATCAAGAGGAAATTAGGCGTTTTCAATCTTTGGACTATGTTGCTTTCAATGAAAACCTTAGAAAAAAGGTTCCTACCAATGTCTTGATTGATAGAATTACTGAACTTAATAAAGATTTTTCTCTTTGAAATAATGAGCTAGGATACTCTCTTGAGTATAGGCTCACGAAATTTTGCCAAAAGAATGCTTTTAGTGATGAAGTAGTTGTGCATTATGAAGGGCCAAGGGAGGAACTCGTTCCTCCTGAGATTGATCTTGGGGACTTTTGTCCTACTAAATTTAGCCCTTTTGATTACTTTTGCTTGCCTCAAAGGAAACTTGCTGCCGAACGTAGAGAATATGAGATGAGTTTTCAAGATCTATATTATTATTATGGCACCACTTAGATCTATCTTCGCTTTTATGCCTAGCTAGGGGCGTTAAACGATAGCGCTAGTTGGGAGGCAACCCAATTTTTCTTTGTGTTCTTTGTTTTTTCTCCTGTTTAGTAATAAATTTTTCTTCTACTTTCTGTTTAGATGTGTTTTTATCTTTTAGTTAGTGTTTGTGCCAAGTAGAACCTATAGGATAAATTATGATGTTAGTTGATTTGATTCTGCTGAAAAACAGAAACTTTGCGCTCACGATAAAAAATTCAATAAATCAGACAAACGAGATTTTGTATTGATTCTTTTTGCTTCTGATCAATAAACAAAATTTCCAGTACTTCCTATTTTTGTAGGATTTTTAGAGTTCCATAAGTTTGCATTAGTTACAGATTGCTACAGACTGTTTTGTTTTTGACAGATTCTGTTTTTCGTGTGTTGTTTGCTTATTTCAATGCATCTATGGCTAGTAAAATAGTTTATAAACCATAGAGAAGTTGGAATACAGTAGGTTTAAAACCAAAATAAATAAAGAATGAGTTCATTACAGTACCTTATGTGGTGGTTTTGTTTTCTTTCACTAACGGAGCTTATAAGATTTCCTGTTGAGTTTTGTGTTGTGAAGTTTTCAAGTTTTGGGTAAAGTTTTTATGGACTATGGAATAAAGGGTGGCAAGAGCCTAAGCTTGGGTATGCCCAAGGTACCCCAAGATATTCAAGGATAGCCAAAATCCTAAGGTTGGGGATACCCCGGGAAGGCATCCCCTCTTTCGTCTTCGTTCATTGGTAACTTTACTTGGAGCTATATTTTTATTCGCCACATGATATGTGTTTTGCTTGGAGCGTCGTGTATTATATTAGTCTTTTCTTTTTAGTTTAACACAATCATCCTTGCTGTACACACCTTTTTGGAGAAGCCTATTTGATTAGAATTTGCTAGAATACTCTATGTGCTTCACTTATATCTTTTGAGCTTGATAATTTTTGCTCTAGTACTTCACTTATATATTTTAGAGCACGGTGGTGTATTAATTTTGGAAAAACTGCTAGTCTCTCATGCTTCACTTATATTATTCTAAGAGTCTTTTAGAACAGCACGGTATTTGCTTTGGTTACAAATTTGGTCCTAGAATGATGAGCATCCAAGTTGGGTATAATAAAAACTATCATAGAAATTGAATTGGATGATATGATCAATTTGTTGCTTGATAATTGTTTTGAGATATAAAGGTAGTAATGTTAGGGTCATGCTAGTGGATAGTTATAAAATTGAGAAATACTTTTGTTGAAGTTGGCAAGTCCCGTAGCATGCACGTATGGTAAAAGTTGTATGACAAATTTGTTGCATGAGGTGCTCTTTATATTGTCTTCCTTATGAGTGGCAGTCGGGGATGAGCGATGGTCTTTTCCTACCAATCTATCCCTCTTGGGGCATGCGTAGTAGTACTTTGCTTCGAGGGCTAAGTAGACTTTTGCAATAAGTATATGAGTTCTTTATGACTAATGTGAGTCCATGGATATACGCACACTCATCCTTCCACTTTGCTAGCTTTTCTTATTACCACGCAACTCTCGCCGGTATTGAACCCATTATTTACGTTCCTCAAAACAGCCACCATACCTACCTATTATGGCATTTCCATATCCATTCCGAGATATATTGCCATGCAACTTTCCACCGTTCTGTTTATTATGACACATTTCATCATTGTCATATTGCTCTTTGCATGATCATGTAGTTGACATCGTATTTGTGGCAAGGCCACCTTCATAATTTTCATACATGTCGCTCTTGATTCATTGCATATCCCGGTACACCGCCGGAGGCATTCATATAGAGTCATATCTTGTTCTAGCTTTGAGTTGTAATTCTTGAGTTGTAAATCCATAAAAGTGTGATGATCTTCATTATTAGAGCATTGTCCCAGTGAGGAAAGGATGATGAAGACTATCCCCCACAAGTCGGGATGGGACTTCGGACTTTATAAAAATAAAAGAGCCCAAAGAAGCCCACCAAAAAGAAAAAAAATGAAAAAAATGAGAAAGAAGAAAGAAAAAAAGAAAAAAATGAGAGAAAAAGAGAGAAGGGACAATTGCTACCATCTCTTTTTCCACACTTGTGCTTCAAAAAAATAGCAAAATGATCTTCATGATAGAGAGTCTCATATGTTGTCACTTTCATATACTAGTGGGAATTTTTCATTATAGAATTTGGCTTGTATATTCCAATGATGTGCTTCCTCAAAATGCCCTAGGTCTTCGTGAGCAAGCAAGTTGGATGCACACCTAGTTTCTTTTTGTTGAGCTTTCGTATATTTATAGCTCCAGTGCATCCATTGCATGGCAATCCCTACTCACTCACATTGATATCTATTGATGGGCATCTCCATAGCCCGTTGATATGCCTAGTCGATGTGAGATTATCTTCTCCCTTTTTTTCCTTACAACCACCACCATTTACCACCATAGTGCTATATCCATGGCTTGCGCTCATGTATTGCGTAAGAGTTGAAAAAGCTGAAGCGCGTTAAAAAGTATGAAACAATTGTTCGGCTCGTCATCGGGGTTGTACATGATGGGAGTATTTTGTGTAATAAAAATGAAGCATGGCCTAACTATATGATTTTGTAGGGATAAGTTTTCTTTGGCTATGCTATTTTGATAGGACATGATTATTTGTTAGTATGCTTTGAAGCATTATTACATTTATGTTTTATAAGCTTTTATTATGAATCATTTGGATCTGAACATTCATGCCACATTAAAGAAAATTACATTGAGAATTATGCTAGGTAGCATTCCACATCAAAAATTTCTTTTTTATCATTTACCTACTCGAGGACGAGCAGGAATTAAGCTTGGGGATGCTTGATACGTCTCCAACGTATCTATAATATTTTATTGTTCCATGCTATTATATTACCCCTTTTGGATGTTTATGGGCTTTATTTTACACATTTATATCATTTTTGGGACTAACCTACTAACCGGAGGCCCAGCCCGTATTGCTGTGTTTTGCCTATTTTAGTATTTCGAAGAAAATGAATATCAAATGGAGTCCAAACGGAATGAAACCTTCAGGAGCATGATTTTTGGAACGAACATGATCTAGAGGACTTGGAGTGCAAGTCAAGAAGCAGCCAAGGCGGCTACGAGAGAGGAGGCCCCCCCCTGTAGGGCGCGCCCCCTGTCTCGTGGGCCCCTCGGGCGGCCACCGACGTACTTCTTCCTCCTATATATACCTACGTACCCCGAAAACATCCAAGAGGCACCCGAAACACAATTTCCACCACTGTAACCTTCTGTATCCGCGAGATCCCATCTTGGAGCCGTCGCCGGCGTCCTGCCGGAGGGGGAATCGACCACGGAGGGCTTCTACATCAACATCCTTGCCCCTCCGATGAGTTGTGAGTAGTTTACCACAGGCCTACGTGTCCATAGTTATTATCTAGATGGCTTCTTCTCTCTTTTTGGATCTCAATACAATGTTCTCCCCCTCTCTTGTGGAGATCTATTCGATGTAATCTCTTTTTGCGGTGCGTTTGTCGAGATCCGATGAATTGTGGGTTTATGATCAGATTTATATATGGATAATAATTGAATCTTCTCTGAATTCTTTTATATGATTGAGTTATCTTTGCAAGTCTCTTCGAATTATCGGCTTGGTTTGGCCTAGTAGATTGATCTTTCTTGCCATGGGAGAAGTGCTTAGCTTTGGGTTCAATCTTGCGGTGTTCTTACCTAGTGACAGAAAGGGTTGCAAGACACGTATTGTATTGTTGCCATCGAGGATAAAAAGACGGGGTTTATATCATATTGCTTGAGTTTATCCCTCTACATCATGCCATCTTGCTTAATGCGTTACTCTGTTTTTATGAACTTAATACTCTAGATGCAGGCAGGAGTTGGTCGATGTGTGGAGTAATAGTAGTAGATGCAGGCAGGAGTCGGTCTACTTGTTATGGACGTGATGCCTATATACATGATCATGCCTAGATAATCTCATAATTATTCGCTTTTATATTAATTGCTTGACAGTAATTTGTTCACCCACCGTAATACTTATGCTATCTTGAGAGAAGCCTCTAGTGAAACCTATGGCCCCCGGGTCTATCTCTTATCATATTTGCTTCCAATCTACTTTTATTTGCATCTTTATTTTTCTGCATCTATATTATAAAATACCAAAAATATATTTATCTTATCATACTATCTCTATAAGATCTCACTTTCGCAAGTGGCTGCTACGTCTTGAGCTAGCGTTGGTTTTCCCCGAAGAGGAGAGGGTGATGCATCAAAGTGTAGCGTAAGTATTTCCCTCAGTTTTGAGAACCAAGGTATCAATCCAGTAGGAGGCTCCTCAAAAGTCCCATGCACCTACACAAACAAACTGAGAACTCGCAACCAACGCAATAAAGGGGTTGTCAATCCCTTCACGGTCACTTACGAAAGTGAGATCTGATAGAGAAATTATGATAAGATAAATATATATTTGGTATTTTATAATATAGATGCAGCAAATAAAGATGCAAATAAAAGTAGATTGAAAGCAAATATGATAAGAGATAGACCCGGGGGCCATAGGTTTCACTAGAGGCTTCTCTCGAGATAGCATAAGTATTACGGTGGGTGAACAAATTACTGTCGAGCAATTGATAGAAAAGCGAATAATTATGACTTTATCTAGGCATGATCATGTATATAGGCATCACGTCCATAACAAGTAGACCGACTCCTGCCTGCATCTACTACTATTACTCCACACATCGACCGACTCCTGCCTGCATCTAGAGTATTAAGTTCATAAGAACAGAGCAACGCATTAAGCAAGATGACATGATGTAGAGGTATAAACTCATGCAATATGATATAAACCCTATCTTGTTATCCTCGATGGAAACAATACAATACGTGTCTTGCAACCCTTTCTGTCACTGGGTAAGATCACCACAAGATTGAACCCAAAGCTAAACACTTCTCCCATGGCAAGAAAGATCAATCTAGTAGGCCAAACCAAATTGATAATTTGAAGAGACTTGTAAAGATAACTCAATCATACATAAAAGAATTCAGAGAAGATTTCAATATTATTCATAGATAAACTTGATCATAAACCCACAGTTCATCGGATCTAGACAAACACATCGCAAAAAGAGATTACATCGAATAGATCTCCACAAGAGAGGGGGAGAACATTGTATTGAGATCCAAAAAGAGAGAAGAAGCCATCTAGCTAATAACTATGGACCCGTAGGTCTGTGGTAAACTACTCACTACTCATCGGAGAGGCTATGGTGTTGATGTAGAAGCCCTCCGTGATTGATTCCCCCTCCGGCAGAGTGCCAGCAAAGGCTCCAAGATGGGATCTCGCGGATACAGAAGGTTACAGTGGTGGAAATTGTGTTTCGTGGTGCTCCTGGATGTTTTCGGGGTCGGTGGACATATATAGGAGGAAGAAGTACGTCGGTGGACGCCCGAGGGGCCCACGAGACAGGGGGGCGTGCCCTACAGGGGGGCGCGCCCTCCTATCTCGTGGGGCCCTCAGAGCTTTCTTGACTTGCACTCCATGCTCTCCGGATCAGATTTGTTCCAAAAATAACGCTCCCGAAGGTTTCATTCCGTTTGGACTCCGTTTGATATTCCTTTTCTTCAAATACTAAAATAGGCAAAAAAAAACAGCAATATGGGCTGGGCCTCCGGTTAGTAGGTTAGTCCCCAAAATGATATAAATGTGTAGAATAAAGCCCATAAACATCCAAAAGGGGTAATATAATAGCATGGAACAATCAAAAATTATAGATACGTTGGAGACGTATCAAGCATCCCCAAGCTTAATTCCTGCTCGTCCTCGAGTAGGTAAATGATAAAAAGAGAATTTTTGATGTGGAATGCTACCTAGCATAATTCATAATGTAATTTTCTTTCATTGTGGCATGAATGTTCAGATCCAAATAATACAAAATAAAAGTTCATAAAGACATAAGAAATAGTAATACTTCAAGCATACTAATCAAGGTAATCATGTCTTCTCAAAATAACATGGCTAAAGAAAGTTATCCCTACAAAATCATATAGTCTGGCTATTGCTCTATCTTCATCACACAAAGTATTTAATCATGCACAACCCCGATGACGAGCCAAGCAATTGTTTCATACTTTAATAATTTCAAACTCTTTCAACTTTCACACAATACATGAGCGTGAGCCATGGACATAGCACTATATGTGGAATAGAATGGTGGTTGTGGAGAAGACAAAAAGGAGAAGATAGTCTCACATCAACCAGGCGTATCAACGGACTATGGAGATGCCCATTAATAGATATCAATGTGAGTGAGTAGGGATTTCCATGCAACGGATGCACTAGAGCTATAAATATATGAAAGCTCAACAAAAGAAACTAAGTGGGTGTGCATCCAACTCGCTTGCTCACGAAGACCTAGGGCACTTTTGAGGAGGCCCATCATTGGAATATACAAGCCAAGTTCTATAATGAAAAATTTCCACTAGTATATGAAAGTGACAACATATGAGACTCTCTATCATGAAGATCATGGTGCTATTTTGAAGCACAAGTGTGGAGAAGAGATAGTAGCATTGTCCCTTCTCTCTTTTTCTTTCATTTTATTTTCTTTTTCTTTTTCTCTTCTTTTTTTTCTTTGGCCTTTTTTTTCTTTTCTTTTTGGCCTTTCTCTTTTTTTCTTTTTTTTCTTTTTGTAAAGTAAGTCTCATCCCGACTTGTGGGGGAATCATTGCCTTCATCATCCTTTCCTCATGAGGACAATGCTCTAATAATGAAGATCATTACACTTTTATGGATTTACAACTCAAAGCTAGAACAAAATATGACTCTATATGAATGCCTCCGGCGGTGTACCGGGATATGCAATGACTCAAGAGCGACATGTATGAAAATTATGAAGATGGCCTTGCCACAAATACGATGTCAACTATATGATCATGCAAAGAGCAATATGACAAAAGTAATGTGTGTCATATGAACGGAATGGTGGAAAGTTGCATGGCAATATATCTCGGAATGGCTATGGAAATGCCATAATAGGTAGGTATGGTGGCTGTTTTGAGGAAGGAGTATGGTGGGTATATGGTACCGGCAAAAATTGCGCGGCACAAGAGAGGCTAGCAATGGTGGAAGGGTGAAAGGGTGCGTATAATCCATGGACTCAACATTAATCAAAAGAACTCATATACTTGTTGCAAAAATTTAGAAGTCATCAAAAATCAAAGCACTACGCGCATGCTCCTAGGGGGATAGATTGGTAGGAAAAGACCATCGCCCGTCCCCGACTGCCACTCATAAGGAAGACAATTAATAAATAAAATTGTGCTCCAACTTCATCACAAAGCGGTTCACCATACGTGCATGCTACGGGAATCACAAACTTCAACACAAGCATTCTTCATAATCACCCAACTAGCATGACTTTAATATTACTACCTCCATATCTCAAAACAATTATCAAGTATCAAGTTGATCATAGCATCCAATTCACTTCCTATGATAGTTTTTATTATACCCAACTTGGATGCTCATCATTCTAGGACCAACTTTGTAACAAAAGCAAATACCATGCTGTTCTAAAAGACTCTCAAAATGATATAAGTGAAGCATGATGTAAGGGCATATTTATCCCCAAGATGTTTTGGTGATTGATGACAATGCTTCTGCGGACTAATCGTGTGCGTTAAGTTCTTTCAGAGATTCATCCATTGGCACGAGACGATTACCTCCCCTCGGTGTTTTATTCAAGACGGTGTAGCTCCTTCGTTTCGTTGTTGGTGGACTAGTTTCGTAGGAGTCACCGTACTATCAAGAGGGGATCCGCTTTGCTAAGGTTAGGGTGGAATCAACACGTACACATCCACTTCACACCCGATGTTTTCCATCCGCTTCATTGGAGCTGCCTTTCCCTGGTGTTTGCTCTGTCCTGCCCCAGCGGTAGTACCGCGGTCCACAGTGGTAGTACCGCCGAAGCACCCAAGCGGTAGTACCGCTCTCCGAGCAGTAGTACCAGTTGTGGGCTTCGGCCGTAGTACCGCAGTGGTTCCGGGCTACTGCTGCCTCGATTCGAGACTGGCATTTTTCGTGTCGGGTTTTACGGTACTAAGTGCGGTAGTAGTGGCGGTAGTACCGCTCCGAGCGGTAGTACCGATCCTACTCCCACAGTAGTACCGCTCTGGGGCCAGGACCCTGACCTCCCAGTCAGTGCGGCAGTACCGCTGGGTAAGAGCGGTAGTACCACCCTGCCCAAGCGGTAGTACCGCTCTGTGCGGGGCTGTTCAGTGGGGTAACGGTTGGATTGGTTCCCCCTCTATATAAAGATGTCTTCTTCCCCAAAGTTGACCTACCTCTTTCCCCCAAAGCTCCATTGTTGCTCCAAGCTCCATTTTCGCCCGATCTCTCTCCCTAGCCAATCAAACTTGTTGATTTGCTCGGGATTGGTTGAGAAGGCCCAGATCTACACTTCCACCAAGAGAAATTTGATTCCCCCTACTTATCCCTAGCGGATCTTGTTACTCTTAGGTGTTGAGCGCCCTAGACGGTTGTGGTCACCTCGAAGCCATACTCCATTGTGGTGAAGCTTCGTGGTGTTGTTGGGAGCCTCCAAGTGTTGTGGAGATAGCCCCAATCTTGTTTGTAAAGGTTCGGTCGCCGCCTTCAAGGGCACCAATAGTGGAATCACGACATCTCGCATTGTGTGAGGGCGTGAGGAGATTACGGTGGCCCTAGTGGCTTCTTGGGGAGCATTGTGCCTCCACACCACTCTAACGGAGACGTACTTCCCTTTAAAAGGAAGGAACTTCGGTAACACATCCTCGTCTCCACCGGCTCCACTCTTGGTTATCTTGTGCCTTTACTTTTGCAAGCTTACTTGTGTTGTATCTATTGCTTGCTTGTGTGCTAGTTGTCTTTGCATCATATAGGTTGTCCACGTAGTTGCACATCTAGACAACCTATTTTGTTGCAAGGTTTAAATTGTTAAAGAAAAGTCTAAAAATTGTTAGTTGCCTATTCACCCCCCTCTAGTCAACCATATCGATCCTTTCAATTGGTATCATAGCCTCGTCTCTTTATTAAGGACTTTGTCGTCCGAAGAGTATGGTTGACACCCACAACGGTGCGGAGGAGCACTCCGGTGTGAATCCCATCTCGTCTTCGGCTGAAGGGGGAACCTCGGTCTCACGTGAGGAATACAATGTGGCTTTAGACACATTGAAAACCTCCATGACGGCCGAGGTTAAAAGCATGTTTTCTAAATTCCTAGACGGACTTAAACTGTCTACCTCGCCGATGAAAGTGGGTGATCCCACTAACAAGGTGACGGATGCTACCTCCGACAAGGGGGAAGCTAACAGTGAAAAGAGTCCTTCTACTAGTGGTAGAAATGGCACCGGCATCTTTGCCCATGTGGAACCCCCAGTGTATAGAGGACCGATCCCCTCTACTCATTTGAATCATGCCGGTCCTCCTCCTAAATATGTGAAAAATGAAGATTTTGATTCTTGGGTTTATCGCTTCAAGCGTCATTTAAAACATGTGAATACTAACCTTTGGAGAATCATTGAAGAAGGTTTCTATCCTCATGACCCAAGCAACTTCACCCCTCGAGAAGACGTGGACAATCAATTCAATGAGAGTGCTCTCTTCATCATCCAAGATGCAATCCTTCCCGAAGATCTCCCTCATCTTCGACCTCATGTCATGGCTAAAGAAGCATGGAAATGTGTCGAGTCTCTCTATCGAGGAAGTGCTAGCATTCAACGCTCCAACTATGAAGTGGTGCAAGATGAAGCCGATGAGTTTGCAATGAAAGAAGATGAAGAACCTCGTGAGCTCTTTCGAAGAGTGACCAAACTCGCGGTCGCACTCCGAGATCATGGGAGCAAGGACACGGATGACAATTGGATCAAGCGCAAGTTCCTCAAGGCCATGATGCCCTACAACAAGGCCATGTCCTCCGTCATTCGTCAAAGACCGGACTTCCACTCCATGACCTCAGGTGAAGTGTTGGATGAGTTTGTTGCAATGAGCATCTTGGACAAGACCGCCGACAATGCGGTGCTCCGTTCTCAAAGGGCAAAGAAGCCCAATCTTGCCTTGAAGGCCAAGGTTAGTGTGGAATAAGAAGAAGAAGAGGAAGATGATGAGAGCAACACCGAAGACACGAAGTATGATTATCATGAGCACATGGCTCTTGCCTCAAGACAATTTTGGAGTAAGAAGAATACAAGACCCAACTTCAACAAGAACAACTCAAGTGGCCTCAAGGGCAAGCAACGAGTTAGAACTTGTTTCAACTGTGGCAATGTGAGCCATTTCGTTGCGGATTGTCCTTACGAGAAGCGGGAAGACAATGGTGGCAAGTTCATCTGAAAAGACAAAGCCAAGTCCTTCCCCAACAAGAACAACTTCACCAAGAAGACTCTTACTCGCGGGTTGGTGGTTCAAGAACAATACCGTGAGGATGACGATGATGATGAAGATAGTGAAACAATGGACATGGCATCCGTTGCCATTGTCACAACTCCCCGGGTGTCTCTCTTCGATTCACCTAACGAGAACATCACCGCCAAGTGCCTCATGGCTAAGGCCACCAACAAGGTAACCCCCAACATCAAAACCACCATTATTCCTAACCCTCCTTCAACGGATGACTTTGATAATGGTAAGGGGTCTAATGAGGAGGTAAATGAATTTGAGTCCTTCATGAGTAAGCTCAAGGGCAAATCCAAGAAGCACTTCGTTGCTCTCTTGGAACAACTTGGTGAAGCCAATGACATGATTGAGGCTCACGAAGAAACCATCTCTAAGATGGAAGGTCATAGTCGTGATTATGCCGATGAGATATCGGATCTATCTAATGCTCTTGAGGAAGAGCGTGGGCATCGTTTGGCTCTTGAGGAGTCACACAACGATGACCATGCCAAATTAAAGAAAGATCTTGATCATGCTCTTGTTGTGTCTCGTGTTCTAACTTCCGAGAAGGCTAAACTTGGGGTTGATCATGCTAGACTCAAGGAGGAGTTTGATGTACTTGACAAGGCCCATAAGGTCTTGAAAGGTGCTCATGCAAACCTCAAGGAGTCTCATGCTCAACTCCAAGTTAATCTAACCAAGGAAAAGGCCACATTTCCTCACATGGTCTTAATTGATAATGCAAATGCTACTAACCCATGTTGTGAGCATGTGCATCTTGTGGAGGAGAATGCCAAGTTGAAGGAACAACTCGAGAAAGGTCTTGTGTCATGCATACAAGGCGAGAAGAACCTAAATGACCTTTTGAGCAATCAAAAGGAAGTTGTGGGCAAGGAGGGAGTTGGGTTCTCACCCAAGTCCAAGAACAAGAAGAAGAACAAGGAGAAGAATAACAAGACCAATCGACCTCCCCCGCTCAAGCAAACCTTTGTGAAGGAGGGAGAGGGTGCTCCTAAGGAGAAGAATAACAATGCGAAGAGTGGTGATGCCAAAGAGCGCAAAGCCATCTCTCCCAACAAAGCCGGCGACTTTAACCCCTCTTATGTGTTGTGCCGTGCTAGTGATGGGCATGTTTATGCTAAATTTGTTGGTTCTTCTTATGAGTACATTGAATGGTCTATTTGGGTTCCTAAGACCCTTGTTACTAACATCAAAGGACCCATTACTCAATGGGTACCTAAAACCAAGCATTGATCTCTTGTAGGTGTTTGCTTCCGGTGGGGGATCATGGTTGCTCGATAGTGGAGCAACAAATCATATGACCGGGAGCAAGGACTTGGTGGTGGACGTGCACAAGATCCCATCTATGCCCACCAATGTCGAATGGGGTGATGCCTCACATTCTAAGGTATTGGGTCTTGGCAAGGTTGTCATTTCTCATGATCTAACGATCGAGAAAGTCATGCTTGTTGAGTCCCTTGCGTTCAATTTACTTTCCGTTCGTCAACTCGCACTCATGGGCTTTGCCACCTTCTTTGATATTGATACCGTGGCCCTCTTGTGGAGCAAGACTCTTAAAGTAGCCTTTGTTGGGCATGTCGAGAACGGTCTCTATGTGATTAACTTTTCGGAGCAACCCACTAAGACCGCGACATGCCTAATGGCTAAAGTTGATGTGGGATGGCTTTGGCATCGCCGTTTAGCCCACGTCAATATGAGATCTTTGCAAAGTCTTCTCAAGGGGGACCATGTTCATGGACTAACGAATGTTAGTTTTGCCAAAGATCGTGTTTGCAGTGCTTGTATCGAAGGAAAGCTTCATGAGACGGCTCACCCTCCCACGACTATCATCTACTCGAAGAGACCCTTGGAGCTCCTGCACATGGACCTCTTTGGGCCTCCATCCTTTGATAGTCTTGGGGGTAGAAAGTATTGCTTGGTGATTGTGGATGATTATTCAAGATACACTTGGGTATACTTCTTCAAGAGGAAGAGTGAGACTCAACAAACCGTCATCGACTTTGCAAATGAAGCTCAACGCCAACATAATGCAAAGATCTTGACAATAAGAAGTGACAACGGCACCGAATTCAAGAACTACACCTTGGATGAGTTTCTTAGTGATGAGGGGATCAAGCACCAATATTCTGCACCATACACCCCTCAACAAAATGGTGTTGCGGAGAGGAAGAACCGGACGTTGATGGATGCGGCAAGGACCATGATGGCGGAGTTCAAGTCTCCATACAACTTTTGGGCCGAAGCCATCAACACTGCATGTCATGCATCCAATCGGCTCTATCTCCGCAAAGGCTTGAACAAGACTCCATATGAGATACTCACCGGGAACAAGCCCAATCTCAAGTACTTCCGGGTGTTCGGGTGTAAGTGTTTCATTCTCAAGAAAGGTGTTCGTTTGTCTAAATTTGAGGCTAGAGCTCATGAGGGCATATTTGTTGGCTATGCTACAAACTCTCATGCTTACCGTGTTCTCAACAAGTCCAATGGACTCATTGAGGAGACGTGTAACGTGGAGTTTGACGAAAATAACGGCTCCCAAGTGGAGCAAAGTGGTACTTGTGATGTAGGTGATGAAATTCCTCCCCAAGCCATAAGAAGAACGGGTATTGGTCATATTCTACCCATTGAGGAACCCCTTGTGGCCGAAGGAGAAGGACAATGCTCCACTCCAGTGGAGCCTTCACCTACTCAAGACCCACACGCTTCCAAAGAACAAAGTATAGGCCCTCAACCTCAGGAACAAGACCAAGGGCAAGATCAATCTCAAGATGGTGGTGAACCTCCACATGATGCCCAAGGTCAAGTTCTCCCCTTCGAGCAAGTTCAAGGTCATGAGCAAGCTCAAGATCAAGAACAAGCTCATGACGACGCTCAAGATGATTAAGTGAACTCTCCTCCTTCCACATCCGAGGAGGAATTAGAGCGTCGTGCCGCGAAGATTGCTTCCGAACTCACCACCAAAGGTCATCTCATGGAGAATGTGGATGGAAGCCTAAGAAAGGGGGTAAGCACTCATAGACAATTAGCAAACTATTATGAACATCATGCGTTTGTCTCTTGTGTTGAACCCCATAAGGTCTATGAGGGCTCGAAGACTCGGATTGGCTCAATGCCATGCATGAAGAACTCAACAACTTCGAGTACAACAAGGTGTGGAGATTGGTGCCAAGGCCTTCGGGGAACCATAACATCATTGGAACCAAGTGGATCTTCAAGAACAAGCAAGATGCTCATGGGAACATCATTCGCAATAAGGCAAGATTGGTAGCACAAGGCTACTCCCAAGTCGAGGGTATCGACTATGGTGAAACGTTTGCTCCCGTTGCTCGCCTTGAATCCATTCGTTTGTTGATTGCTTATGCTTCCCATCACAACTTTAAGTTGCAACAAATGGATGTGAAAAGTGCTTTTCTTAATGGTCCCATTAATGAGTTGGTTTATGTCAAGCAACCCCCCGGATTCGAGGATCCTTACTTCCCGGATCATGTGTATCAACTCGATAAGGCATTTATGGGCCTTAAACAAGCCCCACGTGCGTGGTATGACCACCTTACCGAGTTGTTACAAGATCGTGGATTTGAAGTTGGGCTAATCGATCCCACTCTTTTTACTAAGAAGGTCAAAGGGGAGTTGTTTGTGTGCCAACTATATGTTGATGACATTATCTTTGGTTCTCCTAACAAAGCTTTCAATGAAGAATTTGCCGCTCTCATGACCTCTGAGTTCAAGATGTCTTCGATGGGAGAGTTGAAGTTCTTCCTTGGTTTTGACATCAAACAAAGAAGAGAAGGAACCTTCATGAACCAAGCCAAATACACTCAAGACATGCTAAAAAGATTCAAGCTAAGTGATGTCAAGCCGGCTTCTACTCCAATGCCCACCAAGTGCCAACTTGACATTGATCCCAATGGTAAAGCGGTGGATCAAAAGGTATATCGCTCCATGATTGGTTCCTTGCTTTAGCTTTGTGCATCTAGACCGGATATCATGTTGAGTGTGGGGATGTGTGCACGGTTTCAAGCCGCACCGAAGGAAAGTCACTATGTGGCGGTCAAGCGAATCTTTCGATATTTGGCTCATACCCCAAACTTTGGCTTATGGTACCCAACAGGGGCAAACTTCAAACTTGAAGGATTTATGGATTCCGATTGGGCGGGAGATAAAGTGGATAGGAAGTCCACTTCCGGAGGGTGCCAGTTTCTTGTGTGCTCTTTGGTGAGTTGGTCTTCCAAAAAGCAAAGTTGTGTATCTCTCTCGTCCATCGAAGCGGAATATGTGGCGGCCGGTAGTTGTTGTGGACAACTTTTATGGATGAGGCAAACTTTAAAGGAATACGGTGTCATTTGTGACAAAGTGCCTCTTTGGTGTGACAACGAAAGTGCCATCAAGATTTCTCTCAACCCGGTGCAACACTTCAAGACGAAGCATATTGAGATTCAGTATCATTTCATCCGGGATCACATTAGGCGAGGGGAGATCGAGCTCAAGTATGTCAACACTCATGATAACCTTGCAGATATTTTCATGAAGCCCTTGGATGAAGCAAGATTTCGCGAGTTAAGGCATGAGCTAAATATCATTGATTCGAGCAATGTGACTTGAACCCTTGCACACCCCACCCCACTCAACTTGGTGTCTAGCTTAGATGTAGGCATGGACATAGGGGGAGTGTTGTTCTCTCAATGAACTCTCCCTCCCCCCATTATGCATAAAACGATCAACTCTTTCACATTAGCCATTTTTGATGGTACTTGTGCTTCAAAGACGAGTTTTGGTCATGGGCCCAAGGATAATTCTTCGCGGTGCCATACCAATTGACTCAAACATAGGTGGCTCCGGCCACCGCCCTCTCTTGAGAGAGGCTAGAGCTCGCTCTGTTTCGTGTGGTTGTTTTGTTAGAGTGGTTTCTGGTCCGTTGTTAGTGTGTGTGTTGCCTTGTTGGTCTTTTCTTTTTCTTGGCCTTGCTTTCCAGTCTTTTTGGAGCTTTATCCATTTGTCTAGAAGCCGTGCGGTTGCTGAGCGGTACTACCGCTGGTGGCGAGCGGTACTACCGCTCCTAGCGGTACTACCGCCCTCCAGCGCGGTACTACCACTGTAAGGCGCGGGCAGGGGGTTATATCGGGGGCAGGGGGAGTTTCTTCTCCCCCATACCCATTCGCTCGCCCCCTCACTCTGTTCCTCTCTCTTCAGCATCCGGCGCCGCGGGAGGGCTTCGGCGGATCTCCCTCTCTGGGGCGCTCCTCTCCATTTCCTTCTATGGAGTCGATCCCCACCTTGTCCTCTTGCCATGGATGCCGGTATTGCCCCCGCTCCCTGTTTCTTTTTGTCTAGATTTCCAATCTAGCATCTTAGGGGCAATAGCAGTTGCATCTCTAGATTTTTGGCCAGATCTAGGCTTGAGTAGGATGGAGAATGCTTCTAGACAGTTTGGATTAGTGTTTGGTTGGAGTATTTTTGAATTTGGTAGGACGGTAGTACCGGATCTGACCACGGCAGTAGGAAACTGTTGTTTCCTCGTCTCGAGCGGTACTACCGCTCTCTCCAGAGCGGTACTACCGCTCGCCGGTTGCAGTACTACCGCCATCTACCAGGTTCCACCATACTTTTGCCTCTTAGTGATCTTTTGCTTGTGTTTTGTGGCTTATGCTCGTTCTTTCTAGTTGTTTGCGTTTTCTTGTGTGTGGTTCCAGGTGATGAGGTTCCTGAGCATCAGGCTCGTCGTGTCAACCCCGGTCGTGCCACGTCCAAGCGCTACCGCACCACTGAGTCTGCCGGAGGTTCTTCAAGTGCTCAACCTCCACCTCAACTCCAGAAGAAGCCTGGTGTCAAGCCGAAGCCAGGCAAAACTGTGCCAGAAATGCCGCCCAAGGAGTTCTGGGCAAGGCGTCGCCGCAACCCGTATGAGGAATACCAAGATCCCACTTTGGTCAACCGTCCGTTCTGGAACAGGTTCCAGTTTGCCATCTTCTTTGATGTTCTCAAAGCCAAGAAAAACCTTTTTGTCAACGTGCACTCCATCGACACCGACCATATGGAGAAGGATCCTGAATACTTTGGTGAAGCTCTTCAGATGTGCACTCAACTGAACATTCTTGGGGTCATGCAATTCAACAAAGATTATGATGCTGATATTGTGGCCCAATTCTATGCCACGGTTCATCTCGGGACTGATGAGGGCAGGACACTGACTTGGATGACCAATGGCAAGTTGCTTTCAGTCAAGTGGAAAGCCTTCATGGAGTTGATTGGGGTGCAAGATCTAGGCCTTGAGTCTCCTGTCGGCTTTCGCCCTCACCGCCGCACCAACGCCACTCACAAGCAAGCTCTATGGCCCTACTGCACCTTGAGGATCAACCCTGAGATGAAGAAGGAAACTTATGAGCTGCCTGCCTATCTGGATATCCTTCACCGTATCTTCAGAGAGACTCTTTTCCCTCGTATCGGGAATCTGGACCAGGTTCACTCCTATCTCGTGGACATGCTTCTCTTCTGCCAGCATGAGAAGGGACAGAACACCGGAGAGTCCCTGGATATCTCTCATGTTACGTGGTCTGAGTTGTTATCTGCTATCTCGGAGCGCAAGTGCCCGATTTATGGTCCGTTCATCATGCTGCTCATTGAGAAGGCCTGGGATCGTGTCTATCCCCAGGTGTTACTGGAGACCGGAGAGTTGGTCTCTCACGACGTCAAGCGTCTGAGAAAGAAGGATAACTGGGGCACTCAGGCCCCTAGGACTGGAGTTCCTTCATCTGCTACTGCCATGGAGACCGAGGAGGAGACTGGGGCTGAGGCTGAGGATGATGATGATGACTACGTGCCTTATGAGGCAGAGCCCTCTTGGGCAAAGAAGCTCAAGCTCAAGATGAAGAAGTTGTTCTGCATGGAGTCTCACGGTCAGTACATGACTCATGTGGCTGAGAAGAAGGCCCAAGGTCGCCACAAGGAGCTCATGCGTCGGTTGGGTGCTACAGTTATCAGTGGATCTGAGGACCAGCTTACTGAGGAGGAGGAGTGGATTCAGCAGCACTGCCCGTGGACCGATTCTGATGCCGAGCACTTCCAGACTGACGACGGTGGCGCAGATGATCCCCCTGAGCTCTGATGTGTGTGTCCCTCCTTTGCTATCACCTGGAGCCATAGCTACACTCCCTCTCCTTTTTGGTGTCTCGATGCCAAAGGGGGAGAGAGTTTAGGGATTTGTGCTTTGTGTCTTCCGTCTTCTGTGTTTGTGTTTTCCTCGCTATTTTCTTTGTTTGGTTTGTGTCAGTGAGACCTAAGTACCAGCCATATGGTGTGAGACATATGCTACCTTATCTTTCCAGTATCTTTATCTATGTCACTATCTAGCTTATGAGTTGCATGCTTATCCTGTTAAGTTATCTATGCTACTTTCATATACCATGCTTAGGTGGTTGGTCTCTAAAATGTAGGGGGAGCGTTGATCCTAGTTTGTGTGCCGTGCAGTCCAAAGCACTTATCTAGATAGCACACATCTAGGGGGAGCTCATCTACATTTTAGGATGGTGGGGTTTTGCGCTTGTCCTATATCTCTCATATTGTGCAAATCCCGCATATTTATCCCCAAGATGTTTTGATGATTGATGACAATGCTTGTGCGGACTAATCGTGTGCGTTAAGTTCTTTCAGAGATTCATCCATTGGCACGAGACGATTACCTCCCCTCGGTGTTTTATTCAAGACGGTGTAGCTCCTTCGTTTCGTTGTTGGTGGACTAGTTTCATAGGAGTTGCCGTACTATCAAGAGGGGATCCGCTTTGCTAAGGTTAGGGTGGAATCAACATGTACACATCCACTTCACACCCGACGTTTTCCATCCGCTTCATTGGAGTTGCCTTTCCCCGGTGTTTGCTCTGTCCTGCCCCAGCGGTAGTACCGCGGTCCATAGCGGTAGTACCGCCGAAGCACCCAAGCGGTAGTACCGCTCTCCGAGCGGTAGTACCGCTTGTGGGCTTCGGCCGTAGTACCGTAGTGGTTCCGGGCTACTGCTGCCTCGATTCGAGACCGGCGTTTTTCGTGTCGGGTTTTACGGTACTAAGTGCAGTAGTAGTGGCGGTAGTACCGCTCCGAGCGGTAGTACCGCGCCTACTCCCACGGTAGTACCGCTCTGGGGCCAGGACCCTGACCTCCTAGTCAGCGCGGCAGTACCGCTGGGTAAGAGCGGTAGTACCGCCCTCAGCGGTAGTACCACCCTGCCCAAGCGGTAGTACCGCTCTGTGTAGGGCTATTCAGTAGGGTAACGGTTGGATTGGTTCCCCCTCTATATAAAGGTGTCTTCTTCCCCAAATTTGACCTACCTCTTTCCCCCAAAGCTCCATTGTTGCTCCAAGCTCCATTTTTGCCCGATCTCTATCCCTAGCCAATAAAACTTGTTAATTTGCTCGGGATTGGTTGAGAAGGCCCAGATCTACACTTCCACCAAGAGAAATTTGATTCCCCCCCACTTATCCCTAGCGGATCTTGTTACTCTTGGGTGTTGAGCACCCTAGACGGTTGAGGTCACCTCAAAGCCATACTCCATTGTGGTGAAGCTTCGTGGTGTTGTTGGGAGCCTCCAAGTGTTGTGGAGATAGCCCCAATCTTGTTTGTAAAGGTTCGGTTGCCGCCTTCAAGGGCACCAATAGTGGAATCACGGCATCTCGCATTGTGTGAGGGCGTGAGGAGATTACGGTGGCCCTAGTGGCTTCTTGGGGAGCATTGTGCCTCCACGCCGCTCTAACGGAGACGAACTTCCCTTTAAAAGGAAGGAACTTCGGTAACACATCCTCGTCTCCACCGGCTCCACTCTTGGTTATCTTGTGCCTTTACTTTTGCAAGCTTACTTGTGTTGTATCTATTGCTTTCTTGTGTGCTAGTTGTCTTTGCATCATATGGGTTATCCACGTAGTTGCACATCTAGACAACCTATTTCGTTGCAAGGTTTAAATTGATAAAGAAAAGTCTAAAAATTGTTAGTTGCCTATTCACCCCCCCTCTAGTCAACCATATCGATCCTTTCACATGAGAGACTAGCAATTTCTTCAAAATTAAGACACCACCGTCGTGCTCTAAAAGATATAAGTGAAACACTAGAGCAAAAACTATCAAGCTCAAAAGATATAAGTGAAGCACATAGAGTATTCTAGCAAATTCTAATCAAATAGGCTTCTCCCAAAAGGTGTGTTACAGCAAGGATGATTGTGGTAAACTAACAAGCAAAGACTAATATAATACACGACGCTCCAAGCAAAACACATATCATGTGGCGAATAAAAATATAGCTCCAAGTAAAGTTACCGATGAACGAAGACGAAAGAGGGGATGCCTTCCTGGGGCATCCCCAACCTTAGGATTTTGGCTACTCTTGAATATCTTGGGGTGCCATGGGCATCCCCAAGCTTAGGCTCTTCCCACCATTTATTCCATAGTCCATAAAGGCTTTACCCAAAACTTGAAAACTTCACAACACAAAACTCAATAGGAAATCTTATAAGCTCCGTTAGTGAAAGAAAACAAAACCACTACATAAGGTAATGCAATGAACTCATTCTTTATTTATTTTGGTGTTAAACCTACTGTATTCCAACTTCCTTATGGTTTATAAACTAATTTATTAGCCATAGATGCATTGAAATAAGCAAACAACACACGAAAAACAGAATCTGTCAAAAACAGAACAGTCTGTAGAAATCTGTAACTAACGCAAACTGCTGGAACTCTAAAAATCCTACCAAAATAGGAAGTACTGGAAAATTTGTCTATTGATGAGCATAAAAAAGAATCAATGCAAAATCACGTTTCTGTGATTTATTGATTTTTTTTCTCGTGAGCGTAAAGTTTATGTTTTTCAGCAGAATCAAATCAACTATCATCATAGTTTATCCTATAGGTTCTACTTGGCACAGACACTAACTAAAAGATCAAAACACATCTAAACAGAGAGTAGATGCAAGATTTATTCCTAAACAGGAGCAAAAACAAAAAAAACATAAAGAAAAATTGGGTTGCCTCCCAACTAGCGCTATCGTTTAACGCCCCTAGCTAGGCATAAAAACAAGGATAGATTTAACTAGTGCCATCTTTGGCACTTGATTCATAAGTAGCACGCATGATAGATTCATAAGGTAATTTGACTCTCTTTCTTGGAAAGTGCTCCATGCCTTTCTTTAAAGGAAATTGGAATCTCATGTTCCTTTCCTTCATATCAATAATCGCACCAATCGTTCTAAGGAAAGGTCTACCAAGAATAATAGGGCGAGAAAGATTGCAATCTATATCAAGAACGATAAAATCTACGGGCACCAAATTTCTATTAGCAACAATAAGAACATCATTGATCCTTCCCATAGGCTTTTTAATGGTGGAATCCGCAAGGTGCAAATTTAAAGAGCAATCATCAAGATCATGGAAACCTAGAATATCACATAAAGTTTTTGGAATCGTGGAAACACTAGCACCCAAATCACACAAAGCAAAACACTCATAATCTTTAATTCTAATCTTTATAGTAGGTTCCCACTCATCATTAAGTTTTCTAGGTATAGAGACTTCCAGATTCAGTTTTTCATCATAAGATTGCAACAAGGCATCAACGATATGTTTGGTAAAAGCTTTATTTTGACTATAAGTATGAGGAGAATTAACAACGGATTGCAACAAGGAAATACAACCTTTTAAAGAGCAATTATCATAATCAAATTCCTTGAAATCCGAGATAGTAGGTTTAATATTAGAAGTTGAAGATTCTCCAATCTCTCTTTTACCAAATTTAACATCACGATCTAAAGATTCCGAATTTTTGGGACGCCTTCTAGGCAAAGTTGATTCATCATCAGTCCCATAATCATCAAAATTTATCTTGCAAAACATAGATCTAATCAGAGACGCATCAATAACTTTAAGATCTTCATCATTATTTTCATGTAATTTTTCTGGTTTAGCGGCCATCTTATTGACTAAGGTGGCTTGCTTGTTAGAAATTTTGGCTATAGCGTTTTCAAGCCGGGTAATTTGAGCGTTAACACCATAGAATTCTTTATTCATGTCATCAAGCTCTTTGTTCATAAACCCCAAAAAACTTTTTTGTTCCTTAAGCTCTTTTCTAAAGAAATTATTATGCTCAAATTGCAAATTCATAAAGCTTCTAATATTTGATTCAATCTCATCCATCCTTCTGAGAAGGTGTTCAGGTCCCTTAGGCACAACCATAAGGTCAAACAAGCAAACAATCACACAAAAAGGAGGCAAGCAAAAAGAGAGGAGGAGATTGGGAAAGAGAGGGCGAATAAAATGGCAAGGGTGAAGTGGGGGGAGAGGAAAACAAGAGGCAAATAATGTAAATGCGAGGGAGATGGGTTTGTGATGGGTACTTGGTATGTCTTGACTTGAGCGAAGACCTCCCCGGCAACAGCGCCAGAAATCCTTCTTGCTACGTCTTGAGCTAGCGTTGGTTTTCCCTGAAGAGGAGAGGGTGATGCAGCAAAGTGTAGCGTAAGTATTTCCCTCAGTTTTGAGAACCAAGGTATCAATCCAGTAGGAGGCTCCTCAAAAGTCCCACGCACCTACACAAACAAACTGAGAACTCGCAACCAACACAATAAAGGGGTTGTCAATCCCTTCACGGTCACTTACGAAAGTGAGATCTGATAGAGAAAGTATGATAAGATAAATATATTTTTGGTATTTTATAATATAGATGCAGAAAATAAAGATGCAAATAAAAGTAGATTAAAAGCAAATATGATAAGAGATAGACCCGGGGGCCATAGGTTTCACTAGAGGCTTCTCTCGAGATAGCATAAGTATTACGGTGGGTGAATAAATTACTGTCGAGCAATTGATAGAAAAGCGAATAATTATGATGTTATCTAGGCATGATCATGTATATAGGCATCACGTCCATAACAAGTAGACCGACTCCTGCCTGCATCTACTACTATTACTCCACACATCGACCAACTCCTGCCTGCATCTAGAGTATTAAGTTCATAAGAACAGAGCAATGCATTAAGCAAGATGACATGATGTAGAGGGATAAACTCATGCAATATGATATAAATCCCATCTTATTATCCTCGATGGCAACAATACAATATGTGTCTTGCAACCCTTTCTGTCACTGGGTAAGATCACCGCAAGATTGAACCCAAAGCTAAACACTTCTCCCATGGCAAGAAAGATCAATCTAGTAGGCCAAACCAAACTGATAATTCAAAGAGACTTGTAAAGATAACTCAATCATACATAAAAGAATTCAGAGAAGATTCCAATATTATTCATAGATAAACTTGATCGTAAACCCACAATTCATCGGATCTCGACAAACACACCGCAAAAGAGATTACATTCTCCACAAGAGAGGGGGAGAACATTGTATTGAGATCCAAAAAGAGAGAAGAAGCCATCTAGCTAATAACTATGGACCCGTAGGTCTGTGGTAAACTACTCACAACTCATCGGAGAGGCTATGGTGTTGATGTAGAAGCCCTCCGTGATTGATTCCCCCTCCGGCAGAGTGCCGGCGAAGGCTCCAAGATGGGATCTCGCGGATACAGAAGGTTGCGGCGGTGGAAATTGTGTTTCGTGGTGCTCCTGGATGTTTTCGGGGTCCGTGGACATATATAGGAGGAAGAAGTACGTCGGTGGACGCCTGAGGGGCCCACGAGACAGGGGGGCGCGCCCTACAGGGGGGCGCCCTCCTATCTCGTGGGGCCCTTGGAGCTTTCTTGACTTGCACTCCAGGCTCTCCGGATCAGATTTGTTCCAAAAATAACGCTCCCGAAGGTTTCATTCCGTTTGAACTCCGTTTGATATTCCTTTTCTTCGAAATACTGAAATAGGCAAAAAAACAGCAATATGGGCTGGGCCTCCGGTTAGTAGGTTAGTCCCAAAAATGATATAAATGTGTAGAATAAAGCCCATAAACATCCAAAAGGGGTAATATAATAGCATGGAACAATCAAAAATTATAGATACATTGGAGACGTATCAGTGGCCGTGAAGGGATTGACAACCCTTTTGCCGCATTGGTTGCGAGTTCTTTATTTGTTTGTGTAGGTTCGTGGGACTTGTTGAGAAGCCTCCTACTGGATTGATACCTTGGTTCTCAAAAACTGAGGGAAATACTTACGCTACTATTGTTGCATCACCCTCTTCTCTTCGAGCAAAAACCAACGCAAGTTCAAGACGTAGCATGAAACCACTAGAAGGGCAAGGGAAAGAAGGGATACTTCATGAAACAGCAAATCAATTGCTGCTCTAGTGAAGAAACCCAAGGTTGAACCCAAACCCGAGACTAAGTGCTTCTGTAATGAGGGGAATGGTCACTGAAGCAGAACTACCCTAGATACTTGGTAGATGAGAAGGCTGGCAAGGTCGACAGAAGTATATTGGATATACATTATATTAATGTGTACTTTACTAGTACTCCTAGTAGCACCAGGGTATTAGATACCGGTTCGGTTGCTAAGTGTTAGTAACTCGAAATAAAAGCTACGGAATAAACAGAGACTAGCTAAAGGTGAGATGACGATATGTGTTGGAAGTGTTTCCAAGGTTGATGTGATCAAGCATCACATACTCCCTCTACCATCGAGATTGGTGTTAAACCTAAATAATTGTTATTTGGTGTTTGCGTTGAGCATATACATGATTGGATTATGTTTATCGCAATACGGTTATTCATTTAAGGAGAATAATGGTTACTCTGTTTATTTGAATAATACCTTCAATGGTCTTGCACCTAAAATGAATGGTTTATTGAATCTTGATCGTAGTGATACACATGTTCATGCCAAAAGATATAAGATAGTAATGATAGTACCACATACTTGTGGCACTGCCATTTGAGTCATATTGATATAAAACGCATGAAGAAGCTCCATGCTGATGGATCTTTGGACTCTAATACGTCTCCAACGTATCTACTTTTCCAAACACTTTTGCCCTTGTTTTGGACTCTAACTTGCATGATTTGAATGAAACTAACCCGGACTAACGATGTTTTCAGCAGAACTGCCACAATGTTGTTTTATGTGTAGAAAAGAAAAGTTCTCGGAATGACGTGCAAATCCACGGAGGCACTTTTTGGAATTAATAAGAATTTCTGGGCGAAAGAAATACACCAGGGGGCCCAGGGTCTGTCCACGAGATAGCCCCCCCCCTGTAGGGCGTGCCCCCCTATCTCATGGGCCCCCTGGACCTCCACCGACCTCAACTCCAACTCTATATCTTTTGTCTCGCGGAAAAAAAATCAGAGAGGAAGTTTCATCGCGTTTTACAACACGGAGCCGCCGCCAAGCCATAATCTCTCTCGGGAGGGCTGATCTGGAGTCCGTTCGGGGCTCCGGAGAGGGGGGTTCGTCGCCGTCGTCATCATCAACCATCCTCCATCACCAATTTCATGATGCTCACCGTCGTGCGTGAGTAATTCCATCGTAGGCTTGCTGGAGGGTGATGGGTTGGATGAGATTTATCATGTAATCAAGTTAGTTTTGTTAGGGTTTGATCCCTAGTATCCACTATGTTCTGAGATTGATGTTGCTATGACTTTGCTATGCTTAATGCTTGTCACTAGGGCCCGAGTGCCATGATTTCAGATCTGAACCTATTATGTTTTCATGAATATATGTGTGTTCTTGATCCTATCTTGCAAGTCTATAGTCACCTATTATGTGTTATGATCCGACAACCCCGAAGTGACAATAATTAGGATACTTCTCGGTGTTGACTATAGTTTCAGGAGTTCATGTATTCACCATGTGTTAATGCTTTGGTCTGGTTCTCTATTAAAAGGAGGCCTTAATATCCCTTAGTTTCCACTAGGACCCCATTGCCACGGGAGGGTAGGACAAAAGATGTCATGCAAGTTCTTTTCCATAAGCACGTATGACTATTTACGGAATACATGCCTACATTACATTGATTAATTGGAGCTAGTTCTGTGCCACCCTATGTTATAGCTATTACATGAGGAATCGCATCCAGCATAATTATCCATCACTGATCCATTGCCTACGAGCTTTTCATATATTGTTCTTCGCTTATTTACTTTTCCGTTGCTACTGTTACAACTGCTACAAAAACCCAAAAACATTTATCTTTACTTTTGCTACCGTTACCACTACTATCATACTACTTTGCTACTAAATACCTTGCTGCAGATACTAAGTTATCCAGGTGTGGTTGAATTGACAACTCAACTGCTAATACTCAAGAATATTCTTTGGCTCCCCTTGTGTCGAATCAATAAATTTGGGTTGAATACTTTACCCTCGAAAGCTGTTGTGATCCCCCACACTTGTGGGTTATCAAGACTAATTTCTAGCGCCGTTGCCGGGGACCATAGCTCTATTCTCTGAGTCACTTGGGATTTATATCTGTTGATCACTATCAAGAACTTGAAAGACGCTAAAACCAAGATTTTTCCCTCAACTACAAGGGGAGGTAAGGAACTACCATCTAGCTTTGCACTAGATTCTCCTTCCGTTATTAGTAGGCTTGCGACACCTAAACCTGCTACTGCTATGAATTCTGATATGTCGCATGTTATTTATGATGCCACTTCTGCTATGCATGATGAAACTACTTCTGTGCGTGATACTACTGTGCCATTAGGTGAATTTCTTGATGAACAACTTGCTAGGGCTAGAGAGAATGAAATTATTGAAGATGCTATTATTGATGATAGTGATGATGAAGGTTCTCCCAATAATTATGTATTGCCTGTTGTTCCTAAGGGTTATGTTATGAATGAAGAAGCTACTAGGGAAATCTTTGCTTGCAATGATAGAAATGATCTTAAGAAATTATTAGCTAAATGGAAGCAGCAGTCTCTTAATGCTAAAATGAAACCTGACCCTGCTTTTGCTACTTCACCTATCTGTGTTACTGATAAGGATTATGAATTCTCTGTTGATCCTGAGATTATTACTTTAGTTGAATCTGATCCTTTTTATGGCCTTGAATCTGAAACTGTTGTGGCGCATCTTACCAAGTTAAATGATATAGCTACCCTGTTTACTCATGATGAGAAGTCCCGCTATTTTTATATCCTTAAGATATTTCCGTTCTCATTAAAGGGTGATGCTAAGACTTGGTATAATTCTCTTGCTCCTGGTTGTGTGCGTAGTCCCCAGGATATGATTTATTACTTCTCTGCTAAATATTTCCCTCCTTATAAGAAACAAGCTGCCTTGCAGGAATATATAATTTTGTGCAAACCAAAGAAGAGAGTCTCCCACAAGCTTGGGGGAGGCTTCTCCGGTTACTTAATGCTTTGCCTGATCATCCTCTTAAGAAAAATGAAATACTTGATATCTTTTATAATGGACTAACCGATGCTTCCAAGGACTACTTGGATAGTTGTGCTGGTTGTGTTTTCAGGGAAAGAACAATCAATGATGTTGAATTATTATTGAATAATATGTTGAGTAATGAAAATAATTGGACTCTCTCTGAGCCAATTCCTAAAGAAATTCCTGAACTAATTGAGCCAATTCCTGAGCCTATTCCTAAAACCACTCCGAAGAAGAGAGGTGTTTTATTTCTCAGTCCTGAAGATATGCAAGAGGCAAAGAAAACAATGAAAGAAAAAGGTATTAAAGCTGAAGATGTTAAGAATTTACCACCTATTGAAGAAATACATGGTCTTAATATACTGCCTGTTGAAGAACCCCATTGTCTTGATAACCCGACACAGGTAGTAAAGGTAAATTATCTCTATAGATATGATAAATATGAAATCCCATCTACTAAATTTCATAGCCCATGCTTAGATGAATTTGATGATTTCATGAATAGACAAGAAAATTTCAATGATTATGTTGGTAGACAATTGAAGAATAATGCTTATACGATAGCACGCTTGAATGATTATGTAGCTAGAGTTAAAAGTGAACTTAAACTCACTAGTAAACATGCTTCTATGATTGCTACTCAAGCTGAACAAGTACTTAAGGCTCAGAATGAATTGCTTGCTAAATTAAATAATAAAAATGACTTTGCTGTTAGAGTGGCTACTAGAACTGGTAGAATGACTCAGGAACCTTTATATCCCGAAGGCCACCCTAAAAGGATTGAACAAGATTCTCAGAATAATAATCTAGATGTTCCTAGTTCTCCTAAGAAGAAGAAAAATAAGAATGATAGGACTTTGCAAACTTCTAGTGAACCTAATGTAGAAACACCCGAGAATCCTAATAATACTTCTATCTCTGATGCTGAAACACAATCCGGAGATGAACATGAACCTGATGATAATGCTAATAATGATGTTCATGTAGATACTCAACCTAGTAATAACAATGATATAGAAATTGAACCTGCTGTTGATCTTGATAACCCACAATCAAGAAACCAACGTAATGATAAGAGAGATTTTGTTGCTAGGAAGCATGGTAGAGAAAGAGAACCATGGGTTCAGAAACCCATGCCCTTTCCTCCTAAACCATCCAAGTCAAAGGATGATGAAGACTTTGAGCGTTTTGCTGAAATGATTAGACCTATTTTCTTACGCATGCGCTTAACTGATATGCTTAAAACAAACCCTTATGCTAAATACATGAAAGATATCATCACTAATAAGAGGAAAATACCTGAAACTGAGATTTCCACCATGCTTGCCAACTAGACCTTTAAGGGTGGAATACCTAAGAAACTTGGTGATCCCGGAGTACCCACTATAGCTTGCTCTATTAAAAGAAATTATGTTAAAACTGCTTTATGTGATTTAGGAGCCGGTGTTAGTGTTATGCCTCTTTCCTTGTACCGTAGACTTGAATTAAGTAAGTTGACACCTACTGAAATATCTTTGCAAATGGCTGACAAATCAACTACTATACCTGTCGGCATTTGTGAGGACGTGCCTGTTGTTGTTGCGAATATTACTATCTTAACAGACTTTGTTATTCTTGATATTCCCGAGGATGATAGTATGTCTATTATTCTTGGTAGACCCTTTTTAAATACTGCAGGAGCTGTTATTGATTGCAACAAAGGCAATGTCACCTTTCATGTTAATGGTAATGAGCATACGGTACACTTTCCGAGGAAGCAAATCCAAGTTCATAACATCAATTATATTGAAAAAGTTCCAACTATTATTTTTGGAGGTTTTGAATTTCCTCTCCCTACTGTCAAGAAAAGGTATGATATTCTTATTGTTGGGAATTTTCATATCCCCGTTGAGGTAACTTAGTGTTATTCGAAATTTCTCCGGTTCCGTGCTATTCGGAATGAGTTCGTTAACAAGACTTGATCAACCTTGTTAGTGGGTTCATTTTGATGATCACGAGATGGATGGAACTAGAAGGCACAACCTTCTGTACCCTCTTTTTACTTTTTTTAGATTAAATAAAGCAAAAATAGTATTATCCGTCTGTTTTCTGAATTATCCGTGCATTAAAAAATAGTCCGAAAATAAAAGTGCTCCAAATGCCCTGCAAATTTAGTATTATTTTTTCTGGAATATTTGAGGATTTTAGGCACTGAAATCACTGCGGGAGGGGCAAGCACCAGGCCACGAGAGAGGAGGGCGTGCCCCCTGTCTCGTGGGCCCCCGATGGGCCCCCTCCACTTATGCTAGCACCCACACACTTCATCTTCTACCCAAAAAATCCCCATCCAGCTCAAGCCCGAGTTCTAGCTCGTTTTGCTGCGATTTTCGATCTCTTAGCTCAAAGCTTCATTCACAAAACTGCTTTGGGAGATAGTTGCTTGGTATGTGACTCCTCCATTGGTCCAATTAGTTTTTGTTCTAGTGCTTTACTCATTGCAAATCCTTGCTGCCTTGATGACCCTGTTCTTGAGCTTGCATGTTAAATTTATGAGGTCCGAAGCATTTCCAATGCATGATATAGGCTCTAGGCACTTGTAGGAGTAGTTGCTATCAATCTTGTTTAGTTTTATGCACTTTTATTTTGAAAGTCACTAAAATTTCAGAAATTTTCAGAAAATGTTAAGGAGACTTTTGAAGGGCTCTTCTAGCCAAAGCCCTCAGGAAAAACAAGCCAAAGAGAAGGAAAAAGCCAAGTACAATCTTCCTCGCTTAGCGGAAGTACGGTCATGTGAATGGCCATGCGAGGATTTCTTGAAAGAGGCTGGAATTCATGAAGACTTTTATGCTTTAATCGAGACTGCAGGCCTCGCCGGCTTCATCAACGACCGAATAGATCAGTATCTCTTACTCACCAATACTTTCGTACAAAACTTTTATTTTTATCCTAAGAAGTCACCGCCTGCAGTATCATTTCATTTTATATGATGAGTTCAAAGAAATGTCTTTACGTCATTTTTGCACGGTATGTAAGATACCTTATGTGGGAGAATTAGAGGAACCCCATCGTGAAGATGTGGCGGGCTTTGTTAATACTATCGCCGTAGAGGAGCCAAAGAAGGGTTCCAAGGCAAAAGTCTCTAGCATACACTTTCCTGTTTTACGCTACTTTGCCATATTTGCTAGTAGATGCTTGATTGGTCGTGGAAATAGTGGAAACTTGAGCGTTCCTGATATTATCATTCTTCAACATGCTTTGCTTGGAGACAATACTTTTAGTATGGGTCCCGTTGTTGCTAAACGGCTAGCCCTGAATCATACAAAAGGCCCCATATTTGGAGGTATCTATGTTGCACGTCTTGCTAGACATTTTCAGATACCCATTAGGCACCATGAGGAAAAGGAGACAATATTGCCTCTTCACATTTTAGATTACAAGAGCATGGTAGCACACAAGTTTATTGTTGACAACGAAGATAGGATGCTCTTGTATAAACTGAAATTTAATAAGAAACACTTTGAGATTATTATTTTGCCTGCGCCTTTGTTGTTTGATTTGCTTGCAGAAAATTTTCTCGTCACATCGGAAGCGGTGAACAATCATCAAGCTCAAGCTTTTACTCCAGAACCTGAACCTGAGCCGGAACCTAAACTGGACCCCTATCGTGCATCATCTGTCCAGTGGGATCCGGAGATGACCAGCCAGTGGTATCCTGATTACACCTCTCATTACACCGGGGAGAGTAGCGGCGGTCCTTGGTATTAGACCAACTTAGGCCAAAAGCCTAAGCTGGGGGAGTACGTATTTCTCACCGACTTTACATTCATATTCACACACTAGTTGTCGGTGCTCATACTCTTTCATTGTATTATCCATGCTAGTTTAAATTCCTTTTTCTAGTTTTCTTCTTGTGTGTTTGATAAACCTTGAGAAAAACCAAAAAAATTAGTTAGTTTAATTTCCATGCTTGTAGTAGAAATTAAAATGAAAACCCAAAAAGATTTCTAGTTCTTATTCTTACTTGTTGGGAGTTTTCCCGTGTAAATAGTTTTATTTTCTTTTCTTTCCTTTGGGGGTCGAGAAGACCATATTGAAAATGCTTAGCGGCTCTCATATGCATGATTGTTTATTTAATTTAGAGCCCATATTACTTGTCTTCTCTTTTGAGTTGAATGCTTGCAGATTCCAGCTTAGTCCAATGCACGTACACTCTTATTATTTTACACATCGTTCGGTCGTGCAAGTGAAAGGCAATAATGACGATATATGATGGATTTATTGAGATGAGAAAAGCTGGTATGAACTCGACCTCTCATGTTTTTTGTAAATATGATGAGTTCATTGTCCCTGAGTCAGCTTATTATAAAGTAAACATATTTGCAATGACATTTAGAGATTATAGTTGCTTGTGCCATGCTTGTTTAGCTTTGAGTTATAATGGTTTACCTTGCGTGCCAACATGCTATTAGAATGATTATGATGTGGTATGATGGGATGGTATCCTCCTTTAAATAAATTGAGTCACTCGACTTGGCACATGCTCACGCATGTAGTTGAAACAAAATCAACATAGCCTTCACGATATTTATGTTCATGGTGGATTATATCCTACTCATGTTTGTACCCGGTGTGAATTAGTTTTAATGCATGTTTATAACTGTTGTCGCTCTCTCAGTTGGTCGCTTCCCAGTCTTTTGCTAGCCTTCACCTGTACTAAGCGGGAATACTGCTTGTGCATCCAAACTCCTTAAAACCCCAAAGTTGTTCCATATGAGTCCACTATACCTTCCTATATGCGGTATTTACCTGCCGTTCCAAGTAAATTTGTATGTGCCAAACTCTAAACCTTCAAATGAAATTCTGTTTTGTATGCTCAAGCAGCTCATGTTACAACTAGGGCTGCCTATATCTTCCATGCTAGGTGGGTTATTCTCAGAGGAGTGGACTCCGCTCCTCATTCACGAGAAAGGGCCGGTAACCGGGATGCTCAGTCCCATGATCCAAAAAGATCAAAGCAAATCAAAATAATTAAACAAAACTCCCCCAGGGCTGTTGTTTGTTGGAGGCACTCGTTGTTTTGAGCAAGCCATGGATTGATGCTTGTTGGTGGTTGGGGGAGTATAAACCTTTACCATTCTGCGTGGGAACTGCCTATAATGCATGTAGTATGGAAGATACAGCCATCTCATAGTTGTTGCGTTGACAGCAAAAGTATGCCGCTCAAAATGTTATTCAATCTCTATTTTAAAAAAATCGAGCTCTGGCACCTCTACAAATCCCTGCTTCCCTCTGCGAAGGGCCTATCTATTTATTTTTATGTTGAGTCATCACCTTTCTTATTAAAAAGCACCCGCTGGAGAGCACATTGTTATTTGCGTGTATTACTATTGGTTTATATTGGGCATGACTTGACTGGATCTCTTTTACCATGAATTACAATGTTTAGTCAGTCTTTGATCTTTAAAGGTGCTCTGCATTTATGTTTGCGGTCTCAGAAAGGGCTAGCGAGATACCATTTTGTTATATAATGTTATGATTGTTTTGAGAAAGTGTTGTCATCTGAGTTTTATTATTATGGCTCGCTAGCTGATTATGTTATTGATATGAGCAATTGTGAGACCTAAGCGTTATTGTGAGTATGGTTAGTTTATAATATTGTTGAAACTTGAATGCTAGCTTTTCATGTTTACAACAACAAGAGCAAACAGAGTTTGTAAAAGTTTTTCTTTATCACTTTCAGTTTATCAACTGAATTGCTTGAGGACAAGCAAAGGTTTAAGCTTGGGGGAGTTGATACGTCTCCAACGTATCTACTTTTCCAAACACTTTTGCCCTTGTTTTGGACTCTAACTTGCATGATTTGAATGAAACTAACCCGGACTGACGCAGTTTTCAGCAGAACTGCCATGATGTTGTTTTATGTGTAGAAAAGAAAAGTTCTTGGAATGACCTGCAAATCCACGTAGGACTTTTTGGAATTAATAAGAATTCCTGGGCGAAAGAAATACACCAGGGGGCCCAGGGCCTGTCCACGAGACAGGGGGGCGCCCCTTGTAGGGCGCTCCACCGACCTCAACTCCAACTCTATATCTTCCGTCTCACGGAGAAAAAAATCAGAGAGGAAGTTTCATCGTGTTTTATGACACGGAGCCGCCGCCAAGCCCTAATCTCTCTCAGGAGGGCTGATCTGGAGTCCGTTCGGGGCTCCGGAGAGGAGGATTCGCCGCCGTCGTCATCATCAACCATCCTCCATCACCAATTTCATGATGCTCACCGCCGTGCATGAGTAATTCCATCGTAGGCTTGCTGGACGGTGATGGGTTGGATGAGATTTATCATGTAATCAAGTTAGTTTTGTTAGGATTTGATCCCTAATATCCACTATATTCTTAGATTGATGTTGCTATGACTTTGCTATGCTTAATGCTTGTCACTAGGGCTCGAGTGCCATGATTTCAGATCTGAACCTATTATGTTTTCATGAATATATGTGTGTTCTTGATCCTATCTTGCAAGTCTATAGTCACCTATTATGTGTTATGATCCGACAACCCCGAAGTGACAATAATCGGGATGCTTCTCGGTGATGATCGTAGTTTCAGGAGTTCATGTATTCACTATGTGTTAATGCTTTGGTCCGGTTCTCTATTAAAAGGAGGCCTTAATATCCCTTAGTTTCCACTAGGACCCCGCTGCCACGGGAGGGTAGGACAAAAGATGTCATGCAAGTTCTTTTCCATAAGCACGTATGACTATTTACGGAATACATGCCTACATTACATTGATGAATTGGAGCTAGTTCTGTGTCACCCTATGTTATAGCTATTACACGAGGAATCGCATCCGGTATAATTATCCATCACTGATCCATTGCCTACGAGCTTTTCATATATTGTTCTTCGCTTATTTACTTTTCCGTTGCTACTGTTACAACTGCTACAAAAACCCAAAAACATTTATCTTTACTTTTGCTACCATTACCACTACTATCATACTACTTTGCTACTAAATACCTTGTTGCAGATACTAAGTTATCCAGGTGTGGTTGAATTAACAACTCAACTGCTAATACTCAAGAATATTCTTTGGCTCCCCTTGTGTCGAATCAATAAATTTGGGTTGAATGCTTTACCCTCGAAAGCTGTTGCGATCCCCTACACTTTTGGGTTATCAGACTCACTCGTTTTTGAAAAGATTGAGACATGCGAACCATGTCTATTGGTATATATGCATGAAGAAACTCCATATAGATGGATCGTTTGGACTCACTTGATTTTGAATCACTTGAGACATGCAAATCATGCCACATGGGCAAGATGAGTGAAAGGCCTCATTTTCAGTGAGATGGAACAAGAAAGCAACTTGTTGGAAGTAATACATTTTGATGTGTGCAGTCCAATGAGTGCTGAGGCACGCAATGGATATCGTTATGTTCTTACTTCACAGATGATTTGAGTAGATGCTAAGTATATTTACTTTAAGAAACACAAGTTTGAATTATTGAAAGGCTCAAGTAATTTCAGAGTGAAGTTGAAGATCGTCGTGACAAGAGGATAAAATGTCTATGATATGATCATAGAGATGAAAATCCGAGTTACGAGTTTGGCACACAATTAAGACATTGTGGAAATTGTTTCACAACTAACACCGCCTGGAACACCATAGTGTGATGATGTGTCCAAACATCATAACTGCACCCTATTGGATATGGTGCATACCATGATGTCTCTTATCGAATTACCACTATTGTTTATGGGTTATGCATTAGAGACAACCACATTCACTTTAAATAGGGTACCACACAATTCCGTTGAGACGACACCGTATGAACTATGGTTTAGAGAAACCTAAGTTGTCGTTTCTTAAAAGTTTGGGGCTGCGACGCTTATGTGAAAAAGTTTCAGGCTGATAAGCTCGAACCCAAAGCGGATAAATGCATCTTCATAGGACACCCAAAAACAGTTGGGCATACCTCGTGTCTCAGTTCCGGAAGCAAAAGGGATTGTTTCTAGAATCAGGTCCTTTCTAGAGGAAAAGTTTCTCTCAAAAGAATTGAGTGGGAGGATGGTGGAGACTTGATGAGGTTATTGAACCGTCACTTCAACTAGTGTGTAGTAGGGCACATGAAGTTGTTCTTGTGGCACCTACACCAATTGAAGTGGAAGCTGATGATATTGATCATGAAACTTCGGATCAAGTCACTACCAAAACTAGTAGGTTGACAAGGATACATACTACTTCAGAGTGGTATGTAATCCTGTCTTGGAGGTCATGTTGCTAGACAACAATCAACCTACGAGCTATGGAGAAGCAATGGTGGGCCTGGATTCCGACGAATGGCTCGAGGCCATAAAATCCGAGAGAGGATCCATGTATGAAAACAAAGTATGGACTTTGGAGGAACCACTTGATGGTCGTAAGGCTGTGGGTGCAGATGGATTTTAAAAGGAAGACGAACAATGATGGTAAGTATCACCATTAAGAAAGCTCGACTTGTCGTTAAGATATTTTCCGACAAGTTCAAGGAGTTGACTACGATGAGACTTTCTCACTCGTAGCGATGCTAAGAGTCTGTTGGAATTATATTAGTAATTACTGCATTATTTATGAAATCTTGCAGATAGGATGTCAAAACATTGTTTCCTTGATGATTTCTTGAGGAAAGTTTGTATGTGATACAACCAGGAGGTTTTGACAATCCTGAAAGATGCTAACAAGTATGCAAAGCTCCAGCAATCCTTCTAAGGACTGGAGTAAGCATCTCGGAGTTGGAATATATGCTTTGATGAGATGATCAAAGATTTTGGGTTTATACAAAGTTTATGAGAAACTTGTATTTCCAAAGAAGTGAGTGGGGGCACTATATTATTTCTGATGAGTATATGTTGTTGACATATTGTTGATCAGAAATGATGTAGAATTTCTGGAAGGCATATAGGGTTATTTGAAAAGTGTTTTTCAATGAAAAAACCTGGATTAAGCTATTTGAACATTGAGCATCAAGATCTATAAGGATAGATCAAAACGCTTAATAGTACTTTCAAATGAACACATATCGTGACAAGATTTTGAAGGAGTTCAAAATAGATCGAAAAAGAAGGAGTTCTTGGTTGTGTCATAAGGTGTGAGTATTGAGTAAGACTCAAGACCTGACCACGGAAGAAGAGAGAGAAAGGACGAAGGTCGTCCCCTATGCTTTATACGTAGGCTCTACAATGTGCTATGCTGTGTACCGCACCTGAAGTGTGCCTTGCCATGAGTCAGTCAAGGGGTACAAGAGTGATCCAGGAATGGATCACAGGACAGCGGTCAAAGCTATCCTTAGTAACTAGTAGACTAAGGAATTTTCTCGATTATGGAGGTGGTAAAAGAGTTCAACGTAAAGGGTTACGTCGATGCAAACTTTGACACTAATCCGGATTATTCTGAGTAGTAAACCAGATCCGTATAGTAGAACAGTTATTTGGAATAGCTCCAAATAGAGCGTGGTAGCTGCATCTACAAGATGGCATAGAGATTTGTAAAGCACACACGGATGTGAAAGGTTCAGACCCGTTGACTAATAACCTCTCTCACAAGCGAGATATGATCAAACCCCATGGGTGTTGAATTCATTACAATCACATAGTGATGTGAACTAGATTATTGACTCTAGTGCAAGTGGGAGACTGTTGGAAATATGCCCTAGAGGCAATAATAAAATGGTTATTATTGTATTTCCTTGTTCATGATAATTGTCTATTGTTCATGCTATAATTGTATTAACTGGAAACCATAATACATGTGTGAATACATATACCACAACATGTCCCTAGTGAGCCTCTAGTTCCTAGCTCATTGATCAATAGATGGTTATGGTTTTCTAACCATGGACATTAGATGTCATTGATAATGGGATCACATCATTAGGAGAATGATGTGATGGACAAGACCCAATCCTAAGCATAGCACAAGATCGTGTAGTTCGTTTGCTAAGAGCTTTTCTAATGTCAAGTATCATTTCCTTAGACCATGAGATTGTGCAACTCTCGGATACTGTAGGAATGCTTTGGGTGTACCAAACATCACAACGTAACTGGGTGGCTATAAAGGTGCACTACAGGTATCTCCGAAAGTGTGTGTTGGGTTGGCACGAATCGAGACTGGGATTTGTCACTCCGTATGACGGTGAGGTATCTTTGGGCCCACTCAATAATGCATCATCATAATGAGCTCAATGTGACTAAGTAGTTAGTCACGGGATCATGCATTACGTAATGAGTAAAGTGACTTGTCGGTAACGAGATTGAACGAGGTATTGGGATACCAATGATCGAATCTCGGGCAAGTAACATACCGATTGACAAAGGGAATTGTATACGGGATTGATTGAATCCCTGACATCATGATTCATCCCATGAGATCATCGTGGAACATGTGGGAGTCAACATGTGTATCCAGATCCCGCTGTTGGTTATTGGTCGGAGAGCTGTCTTGGTCATGTCTGCATGGTTCCCGAACCCGTAGGGTCTACACACTTAAGGTTCAGTGACGCTAGAGTTGTTATGGGAAATAGTATGTGGTTACCGAAGGTTGTTCGGAGTCCCGAATGAGATCTCGGATGTCACGAGGAGTTCCAGAATGGTCCGGAGGTGAAGATTTATATATGGGAAGTCCAGTTTCAGTCGCCGGAATGGTTTCGAGGGTTATCGGTATTGTACCGGGACCACCGAAAGGTGTCCGGGGGTCCACCTGCCCTCGGGGACTTGATGGGTTGAATATGGGAGGGAACCAGCCCCTAGTGGGCTGGTGCGCCCCTTCCCAAGGGCCCAAGGCGCCTAGGGTTGGAAACCCTAGGGGAGGGGGGCGCCTCACCTTGCTTGGGGGGCAAGCCTCCCCTCCTGGCCGCTGTCCCCCCCCCCCTCTAGATGGGATCTAGAGGGGCCGCCCCCTCTCCCCTTCACCCTATAAATAGAGGGGGTGTGGGAGGGCTGTAAAACCCTTGCTTTTGGCGCAGCCCCTCCCTCCTCCAACTCTTTCTCCTCCTCCGTAGTGCTTGGCGAAGCCCTGCAGGAATACCACGAGCTCCACCACCATGTCGCCGTGTTGTTGGAGTTCTCCCTCAACTTCTCCTCTCCCCTTGCTGGATCAAGAAGGAGGAGACGTCCCCGGGCTGTACGTGTGTTGAACACGGAGGCACCGTCCGTTCGGCGCTAGATCGGATCTTCCGCGATTTGAATCGCCGCGAGTACGACTCCATCAACCGCGTTCTTGTAAGGCTTCCGCTTAGCGATCTTCAAGGGTATGAAGATGCACTCCCTCTCTCTCTCTCTTGTTGCTAGAATCTCCATAGATTGATCTTGGTGATGCGTAGAAAATTTTGAATTTCTGCTACGTTCCCCAACGAAAGGCATATGTTGAACTTTGTCGCGATGAAATGCTCATGAAGAAGCAAATGCTCATGAGGCAAATGATGATGGGAGGAGGCATGGGAGGTGCCATGGTAGGAGGCATGGGAGGTGCCATGGGTGGTTACATGAACATGATGGGAGGAGGCATGAATGGTGCATTTGGCGGAAACATGGGAGGTGGCTTCGGTGGCAACATGGAAGGTGGCTTTGGCGGCATGGGAGGTGGCTTTGGCGGCAACATGATGGGTGGCTTGGGAGGTGGCTATGGCGGCAACATGAGTGGCGTTGGAGTTGGCTTCGTCGGCAACATGACCGGTATGGGACGCAATGAAGATGCTTCCGGTGGTGCTCACGGCAACGAGATTTCACCGCTTGTTGAGAACGTCGACAAAGAAGGTGGTGAAGACGATGATCATACCACGGTTGACAAGGCCGGTGGTGTTGATGACCCGCATGAGTAATATTCATGTGCATTTTAATTTCTAGGGCAAAAAACTTTGATTGAGACGATGTTGTTTTGGTAGAGGGATTTGATACTATGATGGTGATGTACTTTTGATTGAAACTATGATGATGATGCACTTTATTTTCAAATTTTTTATGCTAGTTCAATGCAAAACCGCGGCTGAACAGTGGCTGGCAGCAGCCGCGCGGCTGTTTTCAGATTTTTACATCTTTGGTTTGGACCATCTATTGGAGTTGCAAATTTGGACCATCATTTTGTACCATCTATTGGAGTTGAGCTTTTTTCGGAGCTCCAAAATGCACTTTTTGGCGGTTCAAATTTTACATCACCGGTTTTGGACCGCCAAAATTTGGACCATCTATTGGAGATGCTCTAAGAGCTTGCTTTCATCTAGCGTTGGCTTGGGTACCCCGTAGAAAACTTTACAGATTCCGTTGCAGATTAAAAATGGAGATTATGAGTTTTTTTTTCGCGAGACAAAATTCCAATTTATTTATCAATCATGGCAGTTGGCAGTATAGAGAACACAAGAGGTAATAAAAATAACAACCAGGTCTACTGGCCACCTAGCGATGACTACAGGCACGGGAGTGAGCCAAAGGCACGCCGCCATCATCGCCCTCCCTCACTGGTGCCGGACAAACCTTGTTGTAGTAGACAGTCGGGAAGTCGTCGTGCTAAGGTCCCAAAGAACCAGCGCACAAGAGCAGCAACCATCGTCGATGAAGAGACTTGTAGATCAGAAAGATCAAACCCGAAACCACACAAACGAAGACGAACAAAAACTTGACCCAAATAGGTCCACTGAAGACCAACACCGATCGAATCCCACGAGATTCGACAAAGACACACCTCCACACGTCCTCTGACAACACACTATTCATACCATCTAGACAGGGATAGGATGTGAGAGACATTATTCCTACCGAGGGACATCGCCACCGCCACACAACCCCAACCCAAGACGTTGGACCTAAAAAAACGAAAACGGGGCCCCTTTCGTCGGCGGGGGGCCAAGATCCTCCGCACCTCCACGGCCCAAACGCCATCGAAGATGGGGTGGATCGGCGATGGCGCCGGCGGGAGGAGGAAGGAGACTTTTGTTGAGGAGGAGGATTTACCATGACAGTTGTTGAAGATTATGAGTTACCCCTTCAATCCAAAAGATCATATTCTTTTGATCTCTTGTTTGATGGAGAATATGAATTAGAATTAGCTGATCGTAAATGTACGAGAATGCCCATTTTTAGTAACTTTACTATCCGCATAAACTTTTAAGGTGGGTATACCCAAGCAAAACTCGTTTCCGCGTAATACTATAAACGAAACCATGCCAGTTTTGAACACAATTTCGAACTCGGGTCGGCAGTTCCACAGCGATGATTAATGATGAGATTGCAATTTTGCGAGACATCTGAACCAACAGAACAAAGATGGTATCCGGCAGTTCAGAACGGTGGTAGCGCTGCAGATGCACTGGATCTGGATGGCACAATAGAGATGCACTAAATCGTACTATTTCAGAACATTGATTCACCACCAAGAGAGCATTAGTAGTAGGTTAACTTAAGAGAACCTCTCTGGAGAAAGGCCAAATTCTATGGTACAAATCGCCCGAAAAGAAAAAAAGAACCAAAAAAAAAAATCTATGGTACAGATGATGCTAACTGTTCACTTCTTCTATGTTCGGCATGTTGGCAAACAAGAACTTCGCCAAAAATCCAGGCCGGCTCGCAACGGCGAGAAGTGCCCTGTGGAGAAAACAACCACAGTTTATCAGGACAAGCAACACCAGTGGGGCAACGGGTAGCACCAAACCGTTAGTAGCACATGCATCTGGGAGTTCAATTCTCAGACATTGGTTGGGAAAGATTAGAGAAATAGAAATACGACAAAAATAGAGATTCATCATCTACGGCTGAAGAAGATTTTCTAGCAATTTTCTTAGTAATTTATAACTGAATTTTCGAGTTCAGACAACAAACAACAGGGAGCTGCAAAATATCACAAAGTAATTCCACTAAATGACATATTCTACCCACTACCCAGGAGCAATGTATAGCCCCCGTTCGTTATCAGGAAATCCGTAGTATGAATTAATTAAACCATGTTTGAACTGATCTTCAGACAGGGTAACCTAGCATGTTACGTAATCCATAGTTTGCATTTCCAGGTGATACATTCCACACTATCAAAATTCAAAATAATACAGCAGAAAAACTGTCTAGAAATTGATCCAGAACTTTAAATTTATATAGCTCAGAGAGTTATCTCGATTAGCAAATGTAAGGTGCTAAGATTTCTGAGTACAGTGCAGGATTATATGTTGGACAGTAATTTCGATTGTAATATAACATGCATATTTTCAGTTAGCCTTTTAGCAGAACACATACGTGGACTTACTAAGGAGCTTAGGCACTAGCTTTTTGCTCAATGCAACTCCCTGAAGGCTCTGCATTCTTTACAATCCACGGATGCTTCAGAATATCGTCAAGAGAAATCCTCTTGCTCGAATCCTTCACTAGCAGCTGCATACAAAATTTATACTTCTAACTTCATCACCTTTAAAGATACCATTATTTAAAAAAAAAGATTATGACAAATATTTTCAAATGTTACCTTGCAAATGAGATCCTTGGCATCTGCAGATATGTCACGAGTTTTAGGGAACAGCAAGTCCACTTTGACTATCCTGCTCAAAATTCATGTTGCACCAAAAGATCAGGCAAAACACAAACATTATAGTTACACACGCATTGTAGCTCTTACCTCATCAGGGTATCTTGCTGTTCTGCAGCTTCAAAGGGTGGCGAACCATACAAAAACTCGTAGCACAGGATTCCTAAAGTCCAGTTGTCAACGGCGTAATCGTGAGCCTTTTTCTCTACCATCTCCGGTGCCAGGTAATCTATTGTGCCACAGAGTGTGTGACGTTTAGCATTTGATCGAACCGCCCATCCAAAATCTGCAATTTTAAGCCGGCCCTGTAAAATGGAAGCTGAGTGACTTCTATAAAAAAAAAAGGCTCAGCAACTTATGCACAGACACAGAGTTAAAACTTAAGTGTCAACAGCAATCAGCTCTGACATATACCAATGTGGACAGCACAACAAATGATTTTTTTTACTGGTTTCGTACTCATATGGATGTGGACAGCACAACTAATAAGGCCTCTGACAGTATTTGATAGTCTCTATAGCGACAGAAGTATCTCTTCAGTAATCTCGAGAAAGTTATACAGGACATGCATCTACAAAGTAACCAGGTGTTCAGAGCCATATATAGTACACAAGTGCAAGTCGGTATAATCATGTATGACCAGCAGTACTTACCAGCAAAACGTGTACTATTAGTCCAAAAGAAATGGGACGCCCATGTACATTGCCGAAATTTGCATTCGAACTATAAACCTTTGGGATGTCAAATTTTATACTGCACTATTTTACTTACAAATAGTTATAGAGTAAGCTACTGCTTATCTGCTATTTCGTTTCTCTATAAAACCGATTTAAAAATACAAGCTATGTGTGCCATAACTTAAAATTTCTCTATAGTTGGATTGATCATCAACAGGCATAAGTTCCCAACACATGAGATGCATAGTGCTTCAATTCACAATGTATAGCTCCTAAATTTTCCACATATATCTTAATAAAAGTTCAGGCTACAAGGATATCTGGATAGTTTATGCTTGCAGCAAGACCAAGGTAAATGGGGATATATTGTCTGTTTTATTTTATCTCAAGTAATTTTCACATATCGGCCATATCTAAATAAAGAGATTGCGTAACTGATCACAACGTACAACATGCATTTCCCGGAAACATATATATTGCTTCATTAGAGGACAGAATGCTACTAAAATTACTGCAGCAATGCATAGGTCCAGCTATTGTTTAATCCATCTGTGGGCAGGCATAATTTACAACAATGATTTATTCGGATTCCATGTTGTTGACAAACATGGATGGAAAAAAAAGTGCATTTAACCCACTGGCTTATCAAAATATTGTCTTGTATAAATTCTTAAAATACGCAATTTCAGTTTGGTATGATAACACATAACAGTGGCAGAGAGGCAGCAACTGCATGCAGAAGAACCAACCTCGATATCAAGGAGCAAATTTTCCGGCTTGATGTCCCTGTGAATTACCTGCTTCTTGTGACAGTATGCCAGTGCACCAGCAAGGCTTGCTACATACTAAAGCAAAATAAAATGAATTGGATCAACAGAAAATCCAGCACAAAAATGGTAAGTCAGTAGAAAAGCAACGTAGGTCCACCATGATTGACAGCCTGATGTGCTGTATATCAAAAAATGAGTACATCTCATGCTAAGCAGAGTGCAGTTAGACTTATTACTGTTCAGACAATGGAAATATGGTTCTATTGTGTTTGGATCTTTGGGTTGGATGGTTTAGATCTCAGACTGAGCTGGAAGTGTCACTCCTGAGGTGGGTTTTCTGTACTGAAAATGCTAGATTTGTTCTCACTCCCATTCATGAAAGAGGGGTGAGGCTTTTCCTTGTGTTTCTAGAGATGTTCTGGAGTTATTAGGTTCTTCATCTTGCAATGAAATACATAGATCCAGTAAATCCAATGGAAATGAATAGCTCATACCAAAATTCTTAACGATCAGACAGTTTACTACTTTCAACAATTAATGAGAAACCAACATAACTAAACACAGATTGTTTCAGAACACCTACAAATGAATATACTAATAAGGTACTAAGAGACAGTACCCTTTTAACTGATCTTTCTACCTCTCACGACCTCAATCGAAGTAATACTTCACTAGTGAAATGCTAGAAAATGCCCCCTATCGAATTTCGTGGGATTTTCTATGGGGACAGTCAGAGCTCAGAATATTCCAGCTTCATTGCACATTTTGAGATTTCAGATAGTTAATTCCACAAACGATAGCGGATAACAACTGGGATGATCCAATCAATAAACGCCACACGGCTGGGGAAAAGTAACACGGCAGGGGAGGGACAGGGTGGGGATGGCTCACGGTGGCGGCGGTCCGCTCCGAGAAGTGGCCGACGCTGCGGAGGAGCTTGTATAGCTCCCCGCGGGCGGCGTACTCGAGGACGAGGACGACCCGCTCGGCGTCGTGGAACCAGGCGAAGAGGCGGAGCACGTTGGGGTGGTCGAGGCCGTGCTGGATCTCGATCTCCCGCCGCAGGTGCCCGTGGAACCGGTACTTCTCCAGCTTCGTCTTGTATATCACCTTGAGCGCCACCACGTAGCCGCTCTGGACCGCCGCGGTTCTCCGGCGCGTCAGCCTCATCGGGGTTGAATTTATTTGGGGGGAAATCGAAGCTCGAAGGCTTGGGGGCTAGGGTTTGGAGGGCGTACCTGCCTCTCGCGGCCGAGATAGACCTTGCCGAACTTGCCCTCGCCGATGAACTTGCCGATGTCGAAGTCGGAGAGGCTCCACTGCCGCCGCTCCATCGGAGGTGAGAGGAGGACGGGCGGAGGCGCTGCGGAGAGACGTTGGGATTTCGTAATGGAGCGTGCGGAAGCGAACTTCTGTGTTCGGGGTAACAAAACGTAGGGGCGAATGTGGAATGGGCCTCAGTTGAATTTGGCCCGATCCCCATCCCTTCTTTTATTTTAGATGGGACCGTTTTGGAGGGGAGCTCCTACTCAGCGCTTTAAGCGCCCGTTGGCGTTTGCGGCGCTCGCACGGGTTGCCTAGCGGGCCGGCCCAACAGCCTCCTCGAAAAATGGTCGTGGTAAAAAGTATTTACGGCACATGAGATTCAAACCCACGCGCGATCGTACGCAGCCGTACGAAACAGCGCAACAAACCACTGCACTAGGAGAACTTAGCTGTCTACAATAAAAAACCAATCTATTTAATACTTCTCCTAGTACAGCATTAACATCAATACCCCTAAAAAACAACATTAACATAAATTATGTACCATATAAATCATTTTAAAAAAGGAAACATAAAAACGAAAAGAAAATCATAGATTTGTAATAAAAGTTAAATTTTAAAAAAGTTCATAGAATTCAAAAAATTCATCAAGTTTTGAAAAGAATACGAATTAAAAAAAACAATTCTGAAAATAGTTCATCGAATTTGAAAAGGTAGTTCAATGATTCTGAAAACAGTTCACAAATTTGAAAAAAGTTCATCGATTTTAAGAAAAAGTTCATCGAATTTGAAAAAATAGTTCACCGATTCTAAAAATAGTTCACAAATTTGAAAAAAGTTCATTGAATTGCAAAAAGTTCAAAAAGGGTTCACTGAAATTAAAAAAAGTTCATCGAATTTGAAAGAAAGTTCACATTGAAAAAAAAGTTTACCGAATTTGAAAAAAGTGCATCGAAATTGAGAAAAGTTGATCGAATTTCAAAAAAAAAATCATCGAATTTGAAAAAAGTTCACGAATTTATAAAAAACTACATAAATTTAGAAAAAGGTTCACGAAATTTATAAAATGGTGCACTAAATAAAACAAAAAAGAATGAGGAAAAAACAAAAGGAACAAACCGAACTGATAAGAAATAAAAGAAGAGAAGTGAACTTTCTGTGCAGTAGCATTGTGATGGCCAGTTGGTTAGTGCGTACCGGTTGGATCAGAGAGGTCGAGTGATCGAATCTTGGTGCCAGCATAGCGGGCCGCCTGCGAGGCGTAGCGGGCCGGCGAGAACTCTGCTAAAAAATCCAACGCGATGAAAAAATTGTGGTTGACCTTCTTGCGTACAGTGAGGAAACAAGTCTACTTAACCCCTCCTTCAGTACAATTTAATTGACTTGAAAAAACTTTCATTGTTTCTGAATTAAAAAAATCTGGAATTTGAAAATAGTTCACGAGGTTATAAAAAAAGTTCATCCAATTCAAATAAAAAAATCACGAATTCAAAAGAAGTTCACTAGGTTTTGAAAAAAAGTTCACGGATTTGAAAAAAATCACTGAGTCTGAAAATAGTTCACGGATTTGAAAAAAAAATCATTACAATAGGAAAAAGTTCATCCATTTTGAAAAAGTAGTTCACTGGGTTTTGAAAAAAGTTCACGGATTTGAAAAAAAGTTCATAAAAATTGAAAAAAAATCATCCATTTTGAAAAAGTTCATCAAATCTCAAAAAAGTTCATAAATTATAAAAAGAGTTCATTGATTCATAAAAATAAAATTAAGAAATGTTCGTGCATTTTAAAAAGAAAAATGAAACAAAAGAGAAATAGAGAAAAAACAAGAAAAAGAAAAAAATACGCGGGCATAGCGATCTTTGGAAAGAATAAGAAGAGGAAAACGAAGTAAACTATCACAAGTGGGTCGTTGTCCTAGTGATTGTTGCGTTGTTCTGCGAACCTATAGGTCCCAGGTTCGAATCCTTTTTTTTGGCGGGACCCAGGTTCGAATCTGGCACACAATGCTCCCTTTTTTACCAGCTTTTTCTAGAAAGGAAGCAGAAGATGGGTCGGGCCCAACTAGCCGCGCCCTGCATGCGCCGGTTTGCGAGCGGGTGCATAAGCGCCAAATAGGATTCGCCGTTTGGAGCTACTTAGACCTGCCACGGTGAATACCACCAAATACTAGTGCTGCAGCCCGCAACTCAAAGAAAAACTCTCCTCCTCAACCGATTGATTTAGTCGGATGATGGACTGGATTTGTAAACCGCCTAGGCAACCGTTCGATGGAATTCAACACGTCCGTCCGATCTGTGATAGCTGGAGCGTGCACGGTTTCTCAGCAACGCAGCCCCCATCGTCTTTCACCGTGGCACCTGTTCCGGTCAACGCCCATCAATCCACACAGTGCCTCTCTCTGCATCCACCCGCCGTGGCACCTGTTCCGGTGGTCTCACAGCACCAGTGTCGCCGGCGGCGAGCGCTCCAATACAACACTGAGTGTTGCCTCGTAGCTCCGAAAGTCGGCGGTGACAGCTGCATCGCAGCATCAAGAGCCACCGCTGCTGCTCCATGGTAGCATGGAGTGCGGCAGAGCTCCAAAGCAACACCGACGACATCCGGCGAAGCTCCATTGAAGCTCCATGGCAGCACCGCGCAGCACGTCAAAGCTCCAATGCAACACTGATGGGCATCCAGCGAAGCTTCATGGCAGCACCGCGCAGCACGTCAAAGCTCCAATGCAACACTGATGGGCATCAGGCGAAGCTCCATGCTAGCACCACACGGCGACGGGGGCTTCATTGCAGCACCAGTGGCCGACGACGAGGGCTCCATCGCAGCACCAGTGGCCGGCGACGAGAGCTTCATTACAACACTGGTGGCCGGCGGCGAGGGCTTCATCGCAGCACCGGCGGCCGGCGACGAGGGCTTCATCGCAGCACCGGTGGCTGGAGATGAGAGCTTCATTACAACACCAGTGGCTGGAGACGAGAGCTTCATTACAACACTGACGCCCGGCGACGAGGACTTCATCGCAGCACCGGCGACCCGACGGCGTCGCGCCTCATTCGGCATGCAGCACATCAGAAGTTGCAACGCATCACGCCAGACGCTCCTCCTTCGTGGCGCCAGCGATGCGCTGCAGCACCGGCCGGCAGCGCCGTCGCTGCATTGAAGCGGCTGGTCCTTCGCTACACCACGACGGCTCCGGCATGAAGCACTGGTGGCTCGCCTCTTTGTACCATCAGACGCCCTCGGTCGGCTCGCCACAAACCCTCCCCTAAACAGCAGCAAGGTCATGCCCTGACGTGTAAAATCACGGCGGCTCCCGTAAAAAAGCATCGGTGGGTGAACCTCCTTTACACAGCTCGCAGATTCCCTGCAGCATGAAGCGTCGGCGATGAGCGGTGTTTGGACGGGCCAGTGAGCTGAGCACCAGCTCGTCGAAGGAGAGCTTGGGGATAAAGGAGAGAGAGAAAGAGGGAGCTCACGGATGGGATCGAGCACGAGGTGGGAAGACGAGAAGATAAGAATGGAATGGCGAGTGGTGTGTTGGTCCGTTGGAACATGTGGCACAAGATGCAGGCGACTTAAAAGAACGAGAAATCAATCGGTTGAGGAGGAGAGTTTTCCAATATAAATACTACAGCAACTAATCAGTGAGTGTCGGAACGGAAATTCCTATTTGCTGCTCTTTGCTGCAAGTAGTCGACCGAACGATACAGGCAGATCGACAAGCGTTAGGATGGGTCGGCCCGTCCAAACGTTAAATAGAATCTCGTTCTGGGAATCTTCTAGCTGGTTCCTAGCCGGTTTTTCTGGTTTTGGAACCTTCTAGAAGGTTCCTGAACCGGTTTTTCTATTTCCCCTTTTACTCCTTTTTGTTTATGTTTTTTACTGTTTCTTTTTCTATTTTCTTTTCTTTTCTTTGTTGTTTCATTTTTTCTTTTGCCTGAGAATTTCAAACATTTATTTGGAATTTAATGGAAAAGTTCTCATTTTTAAAATCTGCTCCCAATTTCAAAAAATGTCCAGGAATTTCAAAAAAGTTCCGCTTTTCAAATTTGTTCACAATTTCTAAAAATGTTTGTGCTTCAATAAGCCTTTCAGGAATTTCAAAATATGTTCTTGTTTGAAAGATTTGTTCACAATTTCAAAAAAAAATCATGTTTTAGAAAATGTTTAGTAATTTCACAAAAAATTTCTTGTTTTGATTTTTTTATGATCATGTTTCTCAAAAATGTCAAAAAAATCTCTTTTGCGAAATATGTTCTCAATGTCATCCAAAAGATGTTCTTTTTTTCTGAAAAATGTTGAGGAATTTCAAAAAAGTTCCCGTTTTCAAGTTTTGTTCACAATTTCTAGAAATGTTCATGCTTCGAAAAGCCTTTCAGGAATTTCAAAAAATGTTCTTGTTCGAAAATTTTGTTCACAATTTCTAAAAAATTCATGTATTAGAAAATGTTCAGTAATTTCACAAAAATGTTCTCGCTTCGATTTTTTTATGTTCATGTTTCTAAAAAATGTGCCGAAATTTCAAAAAAATATCTTTTGCAAAATATGTTCTCAATGTCATTCAAAAAATGTTCTATTTCTTAAAATGTACAGGAATTTCAAAATACATTCTCATTTCCAAAATTTGTTCACAATGTCAGAACTAATGTTTCAACTGTTCAAATTTAAAATCTGCTCCCAAATTTGTTCACAAATATGTTCTATAGTTTTTCTATTTCTCTTTTTTTTCGTGTCTGTTTCTTTTTCATTTTTTCATTTTTTGTTTCATTTACTTTTCAAGCTTGTTTTTCTTTTTCAGAACATGTTCGCAGTTTTACAAAATGTTTATAATTTTCTTTTTCTTTAATTTTCTTTTCTTCAAAAAAATTGAAAAATTTAAATTTTGTTCGTGTTTCCAACAAATGTCCTCAAAATTCAAAAAATATTCTCGTTACACAAAAAAGTACAAAACTTTCGAAATTCAGAAAAGGTACCGGATTTCAATTTTGTTTCACATATTCAAAAAATGTCCGTGCTTTCAAATTTGTTCGGGATTTTTCAAAATATGTTCTCAAGATTCAAAAAATGTTCATGCTCTTAAAAATTGTTCACGCTTCCAAATTTGTTCGGTATTTTTGAAAATTGTTCTCCGTGTTAAAATTGGTTCTGAAGATTAAAAAAATGTTTGGAAATTGAAAAAAATGTTCCAGCTTTCCAAATTTGTTCACAAATTCAATAATAGTTCATGTTTTTCAATTTTGTTCACAAATTCAAAGAATGTTCTGGAAGTTTTAAAAATGTAAACATTTTTTATTTTTGTTCACAAATTCAAGAAATGTTCCCCCTTTTCAAATTTGTTTACATCATCAAAATGTTCCTGTTTTACAAAATTTGTATGAAAATACGGAAAATGTTATTATTTTGAAGAAAATATTCATAATTTGGAAAATTTCAGTTGTAGGAGGCGTCGGTACGACCCAATAAATGGACTGTAGTTTTTGGGATTTTTTGCGAATTAATTTTTAACTTTTGGGCTGCTAATTGAATATGAGAACGTCAGGTCGCAGTGGTTGGTTTGCACGGCAGGCCAATTAGTGCGAAGTTGCGTGTTCGAGTTATAGCGATAGCGCTATTATTTTTTGTGATTTTTCATCTCAGGAACCTGCCGCGTGCTAGCCGTTCCTGTGCGAAGCGCCGGCACTCTGCCGCAGCGAGCGGCCTCTAAGAGCTCCCCGCAAGGGTCTCTTCGGGTGGGCTGGGAGCTCCTATTCCGTGCGCGGCGAATTCAAAATTAATTCACGAATTTGCAACGAATGCTCTAGATTTAAAAAACTGCACTTGAAAATTTAAAATGAGTTCATGAATTTGAAACAGTGAATTTCAAAAAATGTTCCTCAATTAAAAAAATAGATTTCAAAAAAGTTCTTGAAATTTCATAATTGTTCATGAGTACAAAAATGCTCACGAATTTGAAACTCCAGATTACAAAAAAGATTCATTATTCCAAAAAATGTTCTAGGATTTTATAGAATGTTCGTGAATTTTTTTTCTTAAAAGTGCACACATTTCAGGAATGTTCTCGGATTTCAAAATAAATACGCATGAATATGAAAAACAGTCACAATGTCAAATTTTTAACAGATTTACCAAATGTTCTAAAAGTTTAAAACACTCATGAACCAAAAAATTGTTCCCACTTTTTAAAAAATTGGACGGATTTGAAAATTGTTTTCGTATTTCTAAAAAGTTCATGAAATTAGGAAAAAAAGGAAAGAAGAAAAAGGAAAACAAAAGAAAAAATGAGAAAAAATATTAAGGAAACTGACAGGAGGAAACTAGAGAAAAAACAAAAAAAGACGAAAATGCAGGCGAGGGTGCGTGTTTTGTCACAATACCTCCACCCGCGCAGGGAATAGGATTCTGTGCCAAATGCCAACGTAGCATTTGGCATCAGTAGGAACCATCATCAAAGGTGTTACATCCCCTGAAAAATCAAGGGTGTTGCCAAATTGTTAAAAGAAGAAGAGAAAACAAGGTACATCTGTGCTCCAAATTCCATGCATCACATGGCGACGCCGAATTCAAAAAAGTATTCACGAATTTGAAAACAAAACATTCCAGATTTTTGAAAATGCTCATGAAATTTAAAAAGGTGTTCATGAATTTGAAAAAATGGGTTTCAAAAAATGATCATGAATTAGGAAACAAATTTTGAAAATCAAAATTCCGAAAAATGTCCTTGAATTCGAAGGTGCTCAAGAATTTGAAAAAATGTTCCAAATTTCAAAAAAGGTTCATGAATTCATAAAAATCTAGGGTTTCATAAAATGTTCATGTATTAAAAATGTCCATGAGATTCCAAAAAAAATCACAAACTTGAGAAATGTTCTCGGATTTCAAAAAATATTCATGAATTTAAAAAACATTCACGATGTAAAAAATTGTACACAAATTTGCAAAATATTTTGAAAATTTTAAAAATAGACACAATTTATTTATTTTCTCATTTTTCAAGAAGTGGACGAGTTTGAAAATTGTTTCCATATCTCTACAAAGTTTACAAAATTAGAAAAAAAAGGAAACCAGAAGAAAGAAGAAAAAAATCAATAAAGGAAATCAACAGAAGAAAACTAGGGAAAAACACAAAAAAATGGCCGACCTATTACTGCGGGTGAGGGTGTGTGTGTGTGTGTTCTCTATACCTCGACCTGTGTGGGGAATAGGGTTCTGTGCCAAATGCAAACGCAGCATTTGGCATCAGTGGGAACATCAAGGGTGTTACAACCAGTAAAAAAAATCAAGGGTGTTACCAAATTGTAAAAAAGAGAGGAAACATGGTACATACATACTCCAATGTAAATTACACGAAGCGATAAAATAGGTTGTATGGTTCAGGTTAGGACGATGGTTTGTTTCCTGCTGGTGGTGCTATGCTCGTGCAACTGAAGATATAGGACTTTGCTACCTCTTGAGCTTGTGTTGGTTTTTCCTTTGAAGAGGAAAGGGTGATGCAGCAAAGTAGCGTAAGTATTTCCCTCAATTTTGAGAACTAAGGTATCAATCCAGTAAGAGATGACACAAGTCATCGAATACCTGCACAGACAATCACGAACTTGAAGCCAACGCGATAAAGGGGTTGTCAATCCCTTCACGATCACTCGCAAAAGTGAGATCTGATACAGATAGATAAACGGTAAAGTAAATATTTTTAGTATTTTTGGGTGTATAGATTGGAAAGTAAAGATTGCAAAATAGTAGATCGCAAACTAGCAAGATGTAAATGAGATTCAATAATATGGAAAAGAGACCCGGGGCCATACGTTTCACTAGTGGCTTCTCTCGAGATAGCATATATTACGGTGGGTGAATAAATTACTGCCGAGCAATTAATAGAAAAGCGCATAATTATGATGCCATTTAAGGCAATGATCATGAACATAGGCATCATGTCCGTGTCAAGTAGACAAACTCATGCCTGCATCTACTACTATTACTCCACACATCGACCGCTATCCAGTATGCATCTAGATTATTAAGTTCATAAAGAACGGAGTAACGCATTAAGCAAGATGACATGATGTAGAGGAATTAACTCAAGCAATATGATGAAAACCCCATCTTGTTATCCTCGATGGCAACAATACAATACGTGCCTTGCTGCCCCTACTGTCACTGGGAAAGGACACCGCAAGATTGAACCCAAAGCTAAGCACCTCCCCCATTGCAAGAAAGATTAATCTAGTAGGCCAAACTAAACCGATAATTCGAAGAGACTTGCAAAGATAGCAAATCATGCATATAAGAATTCAGAGAAGAACCAAATAATATTCATAGGTAATCTTGTTCATAAATCCATAATTCATTGGATCTCGCAAAATAGTATTACATCGAATAAATCTCCAAGAACATCAAGGAGAACATGGTATTAAGAATCAAAGAGAGAGAAGAAGCCATCTAGTTAATAACTATGGACCCGAAGGTCTGTGGTAAACTACTCATGCTTCATTGGAGAGGTAATGTTGTTGATGTAAAAGCCCTCCGTGATCGAATCCCCCTACGGCAGACAGCCGGAAAAGGCCCCAAGATGGGATCTCACGGGTACAGAAGGTTGCGGCGGTGGGAAAGTGGATTCGTGGCTCCCCCTGATGTTTTTAGGGCATAATAGTATATGTAGGCGAAGGAACTAGGTCAGGGGAGCCACGAGGGGGCCACGAGGGTGGGGGCGCGCCTACCCCCCTGGGTGCGCCCTCCTACCTCGTGGCTTCCTTATTGCGTCTCCGACTTCATCTCCAAGTCCTCTGGTTTGCTTTCGGTCCAAGAAAGATCATCGCGAAGGTTTCATTCCATTTGGACTCCGTTTGGTATTCCTTTTCTGCAAAACTCTAAAATAGGCAAAAAAACAGAAACTGGCACTAGGCCCTCGGTTAATAGGTTACTCCCCAAAATAATATAAAATAACATATTAAAGCCTATTAAACATCCAAAACAGATAATATAATAGCATGGAACAATCAAAAATTATAGATATGTTGGAGACGTATGAAGCATCCCCAAGCTTAATTCCTGCTCGTCCTCGAGTAGGTAAATGATAAAAACAGAATTTTTGATGTGGAATGCTACCTAACATATTTATTCATGTAATTTTCTTTATTGTGGCATGAATGTTCAGATCCAAAAGATTCAAGACAAAAGTTTAATATTGACATAAAAATAATAATACTTCAAGCATACTAACAAAGCAATCATGTCTTCTCAAAATAACATGGCCAAAGAAAGCTATCCATACAAAATCATATATTCTAGCTATGTTCTATCTTCATCACACAAAATATTTAAATCATGCACAACCCCAATGACAAGCCAAGCAATTGTTTCATACTTTTGATGTTCTCAAACTTTTTCAATCTTCACGCAATACATGAGCGTGAGCCATGGATATAACACTATAGGTGGAATAGAATGGTGGTTGTGGAGAAGACAAAAAGGAGAAGATAGTCTCACATGAACTAGGCGTATCAACGGGCTATGAAGATGCACATCAATAGATATCAATGTGAGTGAGTAGGGATTGCCATGCAACAGATGCACTAGAGCTATAAGTGTATGAAAGCTCAAAAAGAAACTAAGTGGGTGTGCATCCAACTTGCATACTCACGAAGACCTAGGGCACTTTGAGGAAGCCCGTCATTGGAATATACAAGCCAAGTTCTATAATGAAAATTCCCACTAGTATATAAAAGTGACAACATAGGAGACTCTCTATCATGAAGACCATGGTGCTATTTTCGAAGCACAAGCGTGGAAAAAAGGATAGTAGCATTGTCTCTTCTCTCTTTTTCTCTCTTTTTTTATTTGGGCCTTCTCTTTTTTTGCTTCTTTTTTTTCGTCCGGAGTCTCATCCCGACTTGTGGGGGAATCATAGTCTCCATCATCCTTCCCTCATATGGGACAATGCTCTAATAATGAAGATCATCACACTTTTATTTACTTACAACTCAAGAATTACAACTCAATACTCAGAACAAAATATGACTTTATGTGAATGCCTCCAGCGGCAGCGGTGGAGCCAGCGTAGAACTATTGGGTTCAAGTGCACCCAATGGATTTTGCTTGGTATGTTTGTATGTATATGTATTTATCTGATGTGAACCCAGTAAAATATCTTGTCTGACCCCAACAAATACACCTCACATGGAACAAAGGGCCCAAAGGCAACAACCCACTAATCCATTCACACGACCAAACCGCGAGTCCGTGAGTCACGCAAACATGCAGCCACACGCGGCATGCCTCATCTATCGTCTGTTTTTTCATCGTTTATCTGTTCGTTTCTTCGACTCCCATCTTGCCTCTTCGTGTTGCTTGGCGACTCGGCCGCCGCCGCATGACCGCGGCAAGCAAGACTCGGCCGCAGATCGACATCGGCGACAATTAAATCCCAAAACTTGAGGTAGTTAGATTACATTGCCACATCTTCTCTCTCTCTTCCCCTCTCTAGTCTATGTTCTATCTGACCTAGTAGCCCAATACAACAGTGATTGTTTTGTCCTAGTCTTCTAAACAGATCCATGCACTTTGATTGATCTAGTCTATGGAGCGGTATTATTCAAAGGGAACGCGGTCACTAGATCATGATAATGATACGCACACCAAGGTCACCCATTAGACTTTTTTTTGAAGGAGGTTTCCCCTCGGCCACCCATTAGACCTAGGCAAAGTGCATCGAATGTCACTGCACTTAAGTCTCCCGAAGCCTACTATTCATACAGAAATTAACTTAGATGAGTTGCCTTACGATTCGAATGATCGGATGAGAATTTTGGAGTACACAAGAAATCCAAAGAAGCAAGATGAGAGAGGCACATATATTTAACGAGGGGACCTTGTTGGCCATCATCTACTTTTGATTACCCACAGAGGGAGATTGGAGGTACTGAATGGAGATTTAATCCAGATTGTTGATGAGTATGGTCCTTGACTTGAGTATAATGCTAAAGTGAGAATAGGCCTTCTTCTTCTACCTTTTCAAAGATTACGACGAGGGACAAGCTGGGACTGGTGCATTTGCAATTAACAGCTAGAAAGGTTGGAACAAGAAAAGCAGACTATATACTCATGAGGGTAAGGGTAGTGTTATTAGCTTTCATAATGTAATAGTAAAAAGATTTATTGCTTTGATGAATCCAGTTCAGTCGATTCAAGTTGCTCTTGATAAGCAAACTCATCATACAAAAAGGCAAAATCGAATATGGCTTAATGCTTTCATTGATTCGGTGAGATATTTGTTGCATTAAGGCATAACTTTCCGAGGCCATGACGAGTCGGAAGATTCAAAAAATAAGGAAATTGTTTGAGAGTTAGTACATACTTTGGCAACCCAAAATAAAGCTACACAGAATGTAGCCCTAGAGTGAACCCAATGGCCAATTTTTCTGGCTCCGCCCCTGTCCAGCGGTGTACTGGGATATGCAATGAATCAAGAGTGACATGTATGAAAGAATTATGAACGGTGCCTTTGCCACAAATATGATGTCAACTACATGATCATGCAAAGCAATATGACAATGATGGAGCGTGTCATAATAAATGGAACAGTGAAAAGTTGCATGGCAATATATCTCGGAATGGCTATGAAAATGCCATAATAGGTAGGTATGGTGGCTGTTTTGAGGAAGGTATATGGTGGGTGTATGGTATCGGCGAAAATTGCGCGACACAAGAGAGGCTAGCAATGGTGGAAGGGTGAGAGTGCGTATAATCCATGGACTCAACATTAGTCATAAAGAACTCACATACTTATTGCAAAAATCTATTAGTTATCGAAACGAAGTACTACGCGCATGCTCCTAGGGGGATAGATTGGTAGGAAAAGACCATCGCTCGTCCCCGACCGCCACTCATAAGGAAGACAATCAATAAATAAATCATTCTACAATTTCATCACATAACGGTTCACCATACGTGCATGCTACGGGAATCACAAACTTTAACACAAGTATCTCTCAAATTCACAACTGCCCTATTAGCATGACTCTAATATCACCATCTTCATATCTCAAAACAATCATGAAGAATAAAACTTCTCATAGTATTCAATACACTTCATATGAAAGTTTTTATTATATCCATCTTGGATGCCCGTCATATTAGGACTAATTTTATAACCAAAGCAAATTACCATTCTGTTCTAAAAGACTCTCAAAATAATATAAGTGAGGCATGAGAGTTCATCAATTTCTATAAAATAAAACCACCGCCGTGCTCTAAAAAGATATAAGTGAAGCACTAGAGCAATGTTGTCTAGCTCAAAAGATATAAGTGAAGCACATAGAGTATTCTAACAAATCATGATTCATGCGTGTCTATCTCAAAAGGTGTGTACAGCAAGGATGATTGTGGTAAACTAAAAAGCAAAGACTCAAATCAAACAAGATGCTCCAAGCAAAACACATATCATGTGGTGAATAAAAATATAGCCTCAAGTAAAGTTACCGATAGACGAAGATGAAAGAGGGGATGCCTTCCGGGGCATCCCCAAGCTTAGGCTTTTGGTTGTCCTTGAATTTTACCTGGGGGTGCCGTGGGCATCCCCAAGCTTAGGCTCTTTCCACTCCCTATTCCAAAGTCTATCAAATCCTTACCCAAAACTTGAAAACTTCACAACACAAAACTTCAATAGAAAATCTCATGAGCTCTGTTTGTATAAGAAAATAAATCACCACTTTAAGGTATTGTTGTGAACTAATTATTTATTTATATTGGTGTAAAACCTACTTTATTCCAACTTCTCTATGGTTTATACCCCCCGATACTACTCATAGATTCATCAAAATAAGCAAACAACACGCAGAAAACAGAATCTGTCAAAAATAGAACAGTCTGTAGTAATCTGTAACTCTTGAATACTTATGTAACTCCAAAAATTATAAAATAAATTGGTGGACGTGAGGAATTTTTCTATTAAACTTCTGCAAAAAGAATCAACCTAAAATCACTCTTCTGTAAAAAAATGACAGCTTTTCTCGTGAGCGCAAAAGTTTCTGTTCTTTACAACAAGATTGCATTGACTTCACCCAAGTCTTCGCAAAGGTTCTAGTTGGCACAAACACTAATTAAAACTTAAAACCACATCTAACCGGAGTCTAGATAGATTATTTATTACTAAACAAGAGCAAAAAGTAAAGTACAAAAATAAAATTGGGTTGCCTCCCAACAAGCGCTATCGTTTAACGCCCCTAGCTAGGCTTTGATAATTTCGTCAATGCTCACATAAAAGAGAAGAATTGAAGCACAAAGAGAGCATCATAAAACACGAGAAAAACACATCGAAGTCTAACGTAATTCCTATGCATAGGCATCTTATAGGCAAACAAATTATCATAGCAAGCAAAGACTATCATATGCAAGGAACAAGAAAGAGATGATAGCAATCTCAACATGAAGAGAGGCAATTTAGTAACATGAAAATTTCTACAACCATATTTTCCTCTCTCATAATAATTACATGTAGGATCATAAGCAAATTCAACAATATAGCTATCACGTAACATATTCTCAACACGATCCACATGCATGCAAAGTTGACTCTCTTCCAAAATAGTGGGATCAACATTAACTAAAGTGAGGACCTCTCCAAACCCACTTTCATCAAAAATTTCGTAAGATTGAACATTCTCCAAATATGTGGGATCTAAAGTTGACACTCTTCCAAATCCACATTCAATAATATTGGAAACACTAATACCAATCTCATATTCATCATGGGGCTTAAATAAATTTTCAAGATCATAAGAAGAATCACCCCAATCATGATCATTGCAACAAATAGTAGTCATAGCAAAACTAACATCCCCAAGCTTAGGGTTTTGCATATCATTAACACAATTAACATTAACAGAATTTATAATAACATCATTGCAATCATGGTTTTTATCGAAGGAACTATCAAGTATGGGAGCAATCGCAAAAATCTCATGTTTAACATAAGGAACTATAGAAAATGCATCTTCAGAAATATTGGCATCATGGCCACAAGAATAGCAAGCATCATGTTCATCAAGGGGTATTTCAATCAAATCATCGGAATCATAATTATCTATAGATTCATGCATATCATTATTTTCTTCCAGAGCAACGGTCATTCTTTCAATAAATTCTTTGACATAGACATTATGAGCATAGTTTTCATAGCAAAATTTAAGTATGTCAAAATTTTCAGATTCGTAGAGAGTAATATCATACTTTTCAATCAAAGAAGCAACTTCATAAACACCCTTAAAAGCAACAAATTCTTCAATTTGCTCGATATCATAGTAACTATAAACACCCTTTGCATAAGAAGATACGATTTCATTATCATTAAACTCACATAGGTAGGGAAGCTCTTTTTCTAGGGTTCTTAGAGCAACAAGTAAAATCATAAATTTCACAAAGATTCCAAGCATAACACAGCAAACGGTTTATTTGATCCCATAAGAGTCTCCCTTTTTCGAACAAACGGTGATGCACAAAATGAGGATGCTCCTCTAATGATTTTCCTCAACTAAACTAGTTGGGGTTTCAGCACGAGCACATATAGATCGAAGATGATACAAGTAGAACACTTTAAGTGGATCCATATCAATAGATTTTTAGCAAGCAAAGATGCAAGCAAATAGAAGGAACATGGAAACACAAACAAAAAGACATACGGGAGAGGGGCGAAGAAAAGGCAAAGGTTTTCGAAAATCGTTTTAGAAGTGGGGGAGAGGAAAACGAGAGGTGAATGGCGAATAATGTAATATAAGGGAGAAGAGTTTATGATTGGTACTTGGTATGGCTTGACTTGGCGTAGATCTCCCCGGCAACAACGCGAGAAATCCTTCTTGCTACCTCTTGAGCTTGTGTTGGTTTTCCCTTGAAGAGGAAAGGGTGATGTAGCAAAGTAGCGTAAGTATTTCCCTTAGTTTTGAGAACCAAGGTATCAATCCAGTAGGAGACGATGCACAAGTCACCGAATACCTGCACAGACAATTAAGAACTTGCAACCAACGCGATAAAGGGGTCGTCAATCCCTTCACGGTCACTCACAAAAGTGAGATCTGGTAGAGATAGATAAATGGTAAAGTAAATATTTTTGGTATTTTTGGGTGTGTAGATTGGAAAGTAAAGATTGCAAAATAGTAGATCGAAAACTAGCAAGATGTAAACGAGATTCAATAATATGGAAAAGAGACCCAGTGCCATAGGTTTCACTAGTGGCTTCTCTCGAGTTAGCATATATTAAGGTGGGTGAACAAATTACTGCCGAGCAATTCATAGAAAATTAAAGCGCATAATTATGATGACATCTAAGGCAATGATCATGAACATAGGCATCACATCCGTGTCAAGTAGACCGACTCCTGCCTGCATCTACTACTATTACTCCACACATCGACCGCTATCCAGCATGCATCTAGAGTATTAAGTTCATAAAAACGGAGTAACACATTAAGCAAGATAACATGATGTAGAGGAATTAACTCAAGCAATATGATGAAAACCCCATCTTGTTATCCTTGATGACAACAATACAATACGTGCCTTGCTGCCCCTACTGCCACTGGGAAAGAACACCGCAAGATTGAACCCAAAGCTAAGCATTTCTCCCATTGCAAGAAAGATCAATCTAGTAGGCCAAACTAAACCGATAATTCGAAGAGAATTGCAAAGATATCAAATCATGCATACAAGAATTCAGAGAAGAACCAAATAATATTCATAGGTAATCTTGTTCATAAATCCACAATTCATCGGATCTCGGCAAACAAACCGCAAAAGAGTATAACATCGAATAAATCTCCAAGAACATCGAGGAGAACATGGAATTGAGAATCAAAAAGAGAGAAGAAGCCATCTAGTTAATAACTATGGACTCGAAGGTCTGTGGTAAACTACTCACGCTTCATCTGAGAGGTAATAGTGTTGATGTAGAAGCCCTCCGTGATCGAATCCCCCTCCGCAGATAACTAGAAAAGGCCCAAAGATGGGATCTCATGGGTATAGAAGGTTGCGGCAATGGAAAAGTGGTTTCATGGATCCCCTAATGTTTTAGGGTATACGAGTATATATAGGTGAAGGAACTAGGTCAGAGGATCCACGAGGGGCCCACGAGGGTGGGGGGGTGCGCCTACCCCCTGGGCGCGCCCTCCTACCTCGTGGCTTCCTCGTTGCGTCTCCGACTTCATATCCAAGTCTTCTGGTTTGCTTTTGGTCCAAGAAATATCATCGCGAAGGTTTCATTCTGTTTGGACTCCGTTTGGTATTCCTTTTCTGCAAAACTCTAAAAAAATATAGAAACTGGCACTGGGCCCTCGGTTAATACGTTAGTCCCAAAAATAATATAAAATATTATATTAAATCCCATTAAACATCCAAAACAGATAATATAATAGCATGGAACAATAAAAAATATAGATACGTTGGAGACGTATCAGACTTCTCCTGTTGTTTCTAGCTCTAGAATAAGAAAGATGTATATCCCTCTCTGAGTTGCATACACATATTGAACTCCTCAATTTTTTTAGAGAAAAAGCATAAAACCTGACTTCAGAGTAATGAAGCCAACTCCTCAATCCATCTTCCGATCCACAAAACACAAGCAACACAGCACTGAACATCCATCCATGGCATTTTCCCATGAACCATCCGCAAAGAGTACATATATAGAATGTGAAGGAAATATGCCCTAGAGGCAATAATAAAGTTGTTATTTTATATTTCATTATATCATGGTAAATGTCTATTATTCATGCTAGATTTTATTAACCGAAAACTTGATACATGTGTGGATACATAGACAAAACACTATGTCCCTAGTATGCCTCTACTTGACTAACTCGTTAATCAAAGATGGTTAAGTTTCCTAGCCATGGACGTGTGTTGTCATTTGATGAACGGGATCACATCATTAGGAGAATGATGTGATGGAAAGGACCCATCCGTTAGCTTAGCATAATGATCATTTAGTTTTATTGATATTGCTTTCTTCATGTCAAATATATATTCCCCCGACTATGAGATTATGCAACAACTGAACACCGGAGGAATGCCTTATGTGCTATCAAACGTCACAACGTAACTGGGTGATTATAAATATGCTCTACAGGTACCTTCGAAGGTGTTTGTTGGGTTGGCATAGATCGAGATTAGGATTTGTCACTCTGAGTATCAAAGAGGTATCTCTGGGCCCTCTCGGTAATGCACATCATATGAAGCCTTGCAAGCAATGTAACTAATGAGTTAGTTGCGGGATGATGCATTACAGAATGAGTAAAGAGACTTGCCGGTAACGAGATTGAACTAGGTATGAAGATACCGACGATCGAATCTCGGGCAAGTAACATACCAATGACAAAGGGAATAACATATGTTGACATTGCGGTTCGACCGATAAAGATCTTCGTAGAATATGTGGGAACCAATATGAGCATCCAGGTTCTGATATTGGTTAAGATAACGCTTCCGCTTTTAGTCTACGAGGGTACGTGGACACACTCTCCCCTTCTCGTTTCTATGCATCTCCTAGATAGATCTTGCATGAGCATAGGATTTTTTTTAAATTGCATGCTACGTTTCCCAACAGTGGCATCCGAGCCAGGTCTATGCGTAGATGATATGCACAAGTAGAACACAAAGAGTTGTGGGCGGTGATCGTCATACTGCTTACCATAAATGTCTTATTTTGATTCGGCGGTATTGTTGGATGAAGCGGCCCGGACCAACCTTAGATGACCGCGTTCATGTGACCGGTTCCACCGACAAATATGCAACTTGTTTTGCATAAAGGTGGCTGGCGGGTGTCTGTTTCTCCAACTTAAGTTGAATCAAATATGACTGCGGCTGGTCCTTGTGAAGGTTAAAACAACAAACTTGATAAATCACCGTTGTGGTTTTTGTGCCGTGGGTATGTACGGTTCATGCTAGCAGCCCGTAGCAGCCACGTAAAACTTGCAACAAACAAATTAGAGGACATCTAACTTATTTTTGCAGGGCATGTTCTGATGTGATATGGTCAAGACATGATGTGATATAAAGATTGTTGTATGAGATGATCATGTTTTGTAAAAGTTATCGGCAACTGGCAGGAGCCATATGGTTGTCGCTTTATTGTATGAAATACAAGCGCTATGTAATTGCTTTACTTTATTACTAAGCCGTAGCGATAGTCGTAGAAGCAATGGTTGGTGAGACGACCACGACGCTACGATGGAGATCAAGGTGTCAAGCCGGTGACAGTGGAGATCATGACATTGCTTCAGTGATGGAGATTAGAAGCACAAGATGATGATGGCCATATCATGTCACATATTTTGACTGCATGTGATGTTTATCTTTTATGCATCTTATTTGGCTTAGTACGGTGGTAGCATTATAAGATGATCACTTACTAAAATTTCAAGGTATAAGTGTTCTCCCCGAGTATGCACCGTTGCAAAAGTTCTTCGTGCTGAGACACCACGTGATGATCGGGTGTGATAGGCTCTACGTTCAAATACAACGGGTGCAAGCCAATTTTGCACACGCGGAATACTCGGGTTGAACTTGATGAGCCTAGCATGTACAGACATGGCCTCGGAACACTGGAGATCGAAAGGTCGAACGTGAATGATATAGTAGATATGATCAACATAGAGATGTTCACCATTGATGACTACTCCATCTCACGTGATGATCGGACATGGTTTAGTTGATTTGGATGATGTCACACTTAGATGACTTGAGGGATGTCAGTTTAAGTGGGAGTTCTTAAGTAATATGATTAATTGAACTTTAATTTATCATGAACTTAGTCCTGATAGTATTTTGCAAATTATGTTGTAAATCAATAGCTCGCTTGTAGCTTCCCTATGTTTTTTATATGTTCCTAGAGAAAACTAAGTTGAAAGATGATAGTAGCAATGATGCGGACTGGGTCTGTGATATGAGGATTATGCTCATTGCTGCACAGAAGAATTATGTCCTTGATGCACCGCTAGGTGACAAACCTATTACAGGAGCAGATGCAGACGTTATGAACATTTGGCTAGCTCAGTATGATGGCTAGTTGATAGTTTAGTGCACCATGCTTTATGGCTTAGAACTGGGACTTCAAAAATGTTTTGAACACCACGGACCACATGAGATGTTCCAAGAGCTGAAATTGGTATTTCAGACTCATGCCCGTGTCGAGAGGTATGAGACCTCTGACAAGTACTTTGCCTAAAAGATGGAGGAGAACAGCTCAGCTAGTGAGCATGTGCTCAGAATGTTTGGGTACTACAATCGCTTGAATCAAGTGGGAGTTAATCTTCCAGATAAGATAGTGATTGACAGAGTTCTCTAGACACCGTCACCAAGTTACTGGAAATTTGTGATGAACTATAATACGAATGGGATGACGAAAGCGATTCCCGAGCTCTTTGTGATGCTGAAATCGATGAAGATAGAAATCAAGAAAAAACATCAAGTGTTGATAATTAAACAAGACCACTAGTTTCAAGAAAAGGGAAAAGGGTAAGAAGGGGAACTTCAAGAAGAATGGCAAACAAGTTGTCACTCCCGTGAAGAAGCCCAAAGCTGGACCTAAGCCTGAAACTGAGTGCTTCTACTGCAAAGGAAATGGTCACTGGAAGCGGAACTACCCCAAATATTTGGCAGATAAGAAGGATGCCAAAGTGAACAAAGGTATATTTGATATGCATGTTATTGATGTGTACCTTACTAGTGCTCGTAGTAGCCCCTGGGTATTTGATACTTGTTCGGTTGCTAAGATTAGTAACTCAAAACAGGAGTTGCATAATAAATAGAGACTTGTTGAGGGTGAAGTGATGATGTGTGTTGGAAGTGGTTCCAAGATTGATATGATCATCATCACACACTCCCTATAATTTCAGGATTAGTGTTGAACCTAAATAAATGTTATTTGGTGTTTGCATTAAGCATGAATATGATTAGACCATGTTTATTGCAATACGGTTATTCATTTAAGACAAAGAATAATTGTTATTCTATTACATGAATAAGACCTTCTATGGTCATACACCCAATGTTAATGGTTTATTGAATCTCGATCGTAGTGATACACATATTCATAATATTGATGCCAAAAGATGCAAAGTTGATAATGATAGTGCAACATATTTTTGGCACTGCCGTTTGGGTCATATCGGTGTAAAGCGCATGAGGAAACTCCATGCAAATGGACTTTTGGAATCACTTGATTATGAATCATTTCATACTAGCGAACCATGGGGAAGATGACTAAAACTCCGTTCTTCAGAACAATGGAATGAGCCAACGACTTATTGGAAATAATACATACCGATGTATGCGGTCCGATGAGTGTTGAGGCTCGTGGCGGGTATCATTATTTTCTGATCTTCACAGATGATTTCAGCAGATATGGGTATATCTACTTAATGAAACACAAGTCTGAAACATTTGAAAAGTTCAAAGAATTTCAGAGTGAAGTGTGGAATCATCGTAACAAGAAAATAAAGTTTCTATGATCTGATCATGGAGGTGAATATTTGAGTTACGAGTTTGGCCTTCATTAAAACAATGTGGAATAGTTTCGCAGCTCACGCCACCTGGAACACCACAGCGTAATGGTGTGTCCGAACATCCTAACTGCACTTTATTAGATATGGTGTGATCTATGATGTCTCTTACCAATTTACCACTATCATTTTGGGGATATGCATTAAAGACAGCTGCATTCACGTTAAACAGGGCACCGTCAAAGTCCGTTGAGACGACACCGTATGAACTGTGGTTTGGCAACAAACCTAAGCTGTCATTTCTTAAAGTTTGGGGATGCCATGCTTATGTCAAAAGGCTTCAGCTTGATAAGCTCGAACCCAAATCGGAGAAGTGCGTCTTCATAGGATACCCTGAGGAAACAATTGGGTACACCTTCTACCACAAGTCCGAAGGCAAGATTTTTGTTGCTAATAACGAAACCTTTTTAGAGAAGGAGTTTCTCTCATAAGAAGTGAGTGGGAGGAAAGTAGAACTTGATGAGGTAATTGTATCTACTCTCAATTCGGAAGGTAGCTCATCCGAGAAATCTGTTCCCGTGATGCCTACACCTACTGGAGAGGAAGGTAATGATAAAGATCATGAAACTTCAGATCAAGTTGCTACAGAACCTCGTAGGTCAAACAAAGCACGATCTGCACCAGAGTGGTACGGTAATCCTGTTCTAGAGGTCATGTTACTTGACCATGATGAACTACGAACTATGAAGAAGCTATGATGAGCCCAGATTCTGCTAAATGGCGTGAGGCCATGAAATCTGAGATAGGATCCATGTATGAGAATAAAGTGTAGACTTTGGTGGATTTGCACGATGATCGGCGACCCATAGAAAATAAATGGATCTTCAAGAGGAAGACAGACGGTGATGGTAGTATTACTATCTACAAAGCTCGAATTGTTGCAAAAGGTTTTCGACAAGTTCAAGGTGTTGACTACGATGAGATTTTCTCACTCGTATCGATGCTTAAGTCTGTCCGAATCATGTTAGCAACTGCCACATTTTATGAAACCTGGCAAATGGATATTAAAACTGCATTCCTTAATGGATATTCAAAAAGAGTTGTTTATGATGCAACCAGAAGGTTTTGTCAATCCTAAAGGTGCTAACAAAGTGTGCGAGCTCCAGCGATCCATATGTGGATTGGTGCAAGCGTCTCGGAGTTGGAATATATGCTTTGACAAGGTGATCAAAGCATATGGTTTTATACAGACTTATGGAGAAACCTGTATTTACAAGAAAGTGAGTGGGAGCACTACAACCTTTCTGATAAGTATATGTGAATGGCATATTGTTGATCGGAAATGATGTAGAATTTTCTGGAAAGCATAAAGGAGTGTTTGAAAAGAGTTTTTCAAATAAAGTCCTTGGTGAAGCTTCTTACATATTGGGCATCAAGATTTATAGAGATAGATCAAAACGCTTGATAAGGTTTTTCAATGAGTACATACCTTGACAAGAATTTGAAAGAGTTCAAAATGGATCAGTCAAAGAAGGAGTTCTTTCCTGTATTACAAGGTGTAAAGTTGAGTAAGACTCAAAACCCGACCACAACAGAAAATAGAAAGAGAATGAAAGTCATTCCCTATGCCTCAGCCATAGGTTCTATAAAGTTTGCTATGCTGTTACCAGCCCTATTGTGTACCTTATCATGAGTTTGGCAAGGGGGTACGATAGTGATCCAGGAGTGGATCACTGGACATTGGTCAAGTTATCCTTAGTTACCTAAGAAGACTAAGGAAATATTTCTCGGTTATGGATGTGATAAAGAGTTCGTCGTAAAGAGTTGCGTCGATGCAAGCTTTTACACTGATCCGGATGACTCTAAGTCTCAATCTGGATATATATTGAAAGTGGGAGCAATTATCTAGAGTAGCTCCATGCAGAGCATGGTAGACATATGAAATTTGCAAAATACATACGGCTCTGAATATGGCAGACCCGTTGACTAAACTTCTCTCACAAGCAAAACATGATCACACCTTAGTACTCTTTGGGTGTTAATCACATAGCGATGTGTACTAGATTATTGACTCTAGTAAACCCTTTGGTTGTTGATCACATGGCGATGTGAACTATGGGTGTTAATCACATACATATGTGAACTATTGGTGTTAAATCACATGGCGATGTGAACTAGATTATTGACTCTAGCGCAAGTGGGAGACTGAAGGAAATATGCCCTAGAGGCAATAATAAAGTTGTTATTTTATATTTCCTTATATCATGGTAAATGTCTATTATTCATGCTAGAATTGTATTAGCCGGAAACTTGATACATGTGTGGATACATAGACAAAACACCATGTCCCTAGTATGCCTCCACTTGACTAGCTCGTTAATCAAAGATGGTTAAGTTTCCTAGCCATGGACATGTGTTGTCATTTGATGAACGGGATCACATCATTAGGAGAATGATGTGATGGTCAAGACCCATCCATTAGCTTAGCATAATGATCATTCAGTTTATTGCTACTCCTTTCTTCATGTCAAATATATATTCCTCCGAATATGAGATTATGCAACAACCGAACACCGGAGGAATGCCTTGTGTGCTATAAACGTCACAACGTAACTGGGTGATTATAAAGATGCTCTACAGGTATCTCCAAAGGTGTTTTTTGGGTTGTCATAGATCGGGATTAGGATTTGTCACTCCGAGTATCGGAGAGGTATCTCTGGGCCCTCTCGGTAATGCACATCATATGAAGCCTTGCAAGCAATGTGACTAATGAGTTAGTTGCGGGATGATGCATTACGGAACGAGTAAAGAGACTTGTCAGTAACGAGATTGAACTAGGTATGAAGATACCGACGATCAAATCTTGGGCAAGTAACATACCGATGACAAAGGGAATAACATATGTTGACATTGCGGTTCGACCAATAAAGATCTTCATAGAATATGTGGGAACCAATATGAGCATCCATGTTCCTCTATGGTTATTGACCAGAGAGGTGTCTCGGTCATGTCTACATAGTTCTCGAACCCATAGGGTCCGCACGCTTAACGTTCGATGACGATATGTATTATATGAGTTATGTCTTTTGGTGAACGAAGGTTGTTTGGAGTCCCGGATAAGATGAAGGACATGACGAGGAGCCTCGAAATGGTCGAGAGGTAAAGATTGATATATTGGAAGGTGGTATTCGGACACCGAAAGGGTTCCGGAGTGTATCGGGTACAAACCGGAGTACCGAAAGGGTTACCGGAACCCCCCCGGTGGAAGATATGGGCCATATGGGCCATAGGAGGGAGGCTAACCAGCCCACAAGGGGCTGGTGCGCCCCTCACAAGGGAGGAGCCGAATTGGACTAGGGAAGGGGCTCCACCCCCTTTCCTTCTCCTACCCCCTCTCCTTTCCCCTTTCCCCCTCCGGTCAAAGGAAAAAAAGAGGGGGGGGGAGGGGCGAATCCTACTAGGTGTGGAGTCCTAGTAGGAATCCCCCTTCCTCCTTGGCACGCCCCTTGTGGCCGGCCTCCTCCCCTCCTCCTTTATATACGGGGGCAGGGGGGCACCCCAAAGCACATAAATTGTTTAGCCATGTGCGGTGCCCCCCTCTACCGTTTACTCCTCCGGTCATATTGTCATAGTGCTCAGGTGAAGTCCTGCGTGGATCACTTCACCAACACCGTCATCATGCCATCGTGCTGACGGAACTCATTGACTCCATCGACACTCTGCTGGATCAAGAGTTCGAGGGACGTCATCGAGCTGAACGTGTGCAGAACTCGGAGGTGACATACGTTCGGTACTTGATCGGTTGATTTGAGAAGACATTCGACTACATCAACCATGTTAAGTTAACGCTTCCGCTTTCGGTCTGTGAGGGTACGTGGACACACTCTCCCCTTCTCATTGCTATGCATCTCGTAGATAGATCTTGCGTGAGCGTAGGAATTTTTTTGAAATTGCATGCTATGTTTTCCAACAGAATGAACACTGCCCCTGTATCTTAGAAACCAAACATGTGCAAGCGATCAAGGATATAATATGATAAATCCTATACTTCGAAGGAATTAGAAGGAAATTCGAAAAGAACCGAAAGAAAAATAAAAGGAAAGGAAAAAGAAATAAAAGAATACTACGAGGGAAATACTATAACTCAACCACAAGATAACTCCTCTTGTGGTAGAATATGATAAGAACTATAACCCGGCCATAAGAGGTGTGTGAAAATGGCATCAACATATGGAAATACTAACAACATATATGCAACAAGCACGTTAGTCTTAGCATATGACATAATAATGATGTTCAGTATGCATGTCTTACCAAGACACCACAAAATAAAATACTTACTATAAGAATTATTAAAGGTTCGCAAGCTAAAGATAAGATGCAAAGAAAATAAACACGGAAACTTGTGCTTATACCATAACTAAAACCCAAGGCATTGTTTTTGGAGGAAATACAGCATGGAGAACAAAGGTACAAAATTAATTTCTTGGGACAAAGTTTGCATCCCCAAAGATCAAGGAGGACTAGGAGTCATACAGATTTCCACTCATAGCAAGTGTCTCCTTATGAAGCACTGCTACTGCTACACTCTCTCGAGTTGTTGGGCTTCCCTAAAGAGGAAGGGTGAAGTAGTATAGTGGCAGATAGTATTTCCCTCAGTTAAGAACCAATGTTTATGAACCAGAAGGAGACGACACACAAAAAACATGAACTATATGTGCACACACGCAAAGCAAATGCTTGCACCCAGTGAAGGTAAGGGTTTTTTCAGTTCCCTTGTTCTTGCCAATTGCAAGGATTAGATCTGGTAGTGGTAGGTATACAATATAAAATAAAGAAATAGAAACAACGAGCAATTTGGAGGTTTTTAGTAATAATATAAAATGGACCCCGGGGCCATAGGTTCACTAGAGGCATCTCTCTCATAAGCATAGTTATAACACTACTGCAGGATGCTGCTAACGCGACCCTACAATCAGAGACCCTTCGATGAAACTATGTCCGATGCATTAATCGCAAATGGTGATGTAATAAAAACCATAAAAATGATATGAAACGTTTGTGATGGTGGAGACATCAAACACGATTTAGATTATACTTACGTGTGTGATGCGTGGCATACAGTTAACTCAAATGAACTGTGCGATGAGGCAACACAACAGACACTATAAAAATTACACTTTCGTGATCATACGTGTTTGTTACAGAAGGTCACATTTTCTGTCATGCATGTACATCCATGACGATTTTATGACAGAATCAAGATAGTCATACTTGTGCTGTCGTAGAAGTGTTCCATGACAATACCAAAATTATCATCACAAAAGTGTCCACTTCCATGACGATAAATGGCGCGTCATAGAATTGCTTTCATCGAGGGTGACCGACACGTGGCATCCACCATAACGGGTCACCATTAAGCTATCGGGTTCTGGTTTGGATCCAATAATCCGTTAACAGCCCCAACTAATGGGTTCCACGTGTAAAATTCTCATTCGCCGGAGGATCAATGTTTCGGCTCAGAGTTGGGACAGATGTCATCCACTCATAGTACGGGAGGCGCCTATGATACGTCGGCACGTGGCAAGGCCCAACGGTGGCCCATTCCGGTGAAAAAGACCGGCCCGGTAAAAATTAGCAGCCCAACCCATATAAGGCCTACTTGTGTCAGGTCCATTTAAGCATACGACCCATATAAGTTGTGCTAATTCAGACCGTTAACGATTTGACACCATTGTAGCCCATCACCAGTTTGAGCCTGTTAACATTCCGCTATATATTTGGGCTCAATATCTGCCCGATGTGGTTTCGGCCTGTTAACGACCCATCAAGGGATGGGCCAATTTTCAGGATGTACGTCTTTCGGCCTTTTAGCGACCCATTTAAGGGTTGGGCCAATTTTCGGCCCCATGTGCCTTTTAGCCTATTCATAGCCCATAAATGGTTGGGCCATTTGCAGCCGGACCTGAGTTTTGGCCTTTTAACGGCCCATGCTCTTTATGGTCCAATACTAGCCCGGTTACTCTTTCGGCCTACTAAAGGCCCACAACACAGTTGGGCCATATATAGTATGACCTGACTTTTGGCCTCTTAGCGGCCCATGCTCTTCATGGTCTAGTACGAGCTCACTTTCTCTTTCGGCCTGCTAAAGGCCCACAGTATAGTTGGGCCATATGTAGCCCGACCTTAGTATCAGCCTGTTTAACGGCCCGTGAAATCAAATGGGCCCACCTGTTGCCCACTTTGATGTTAGCCCGTTAACGACCCGGGACGTAACAGGGCCGAGCATTAACTCTCGACTCTTTCAATTATAATGACCCAATAGAGCTTTCGGCCTGGTTACAGCCCATTAACTTAATGGGCCCACTAAAGTTTGAACATGTCTGTAGGCCCAATTAGATAATTTGAGCCCATTACGACAAGCAATTATGGACAGGACCAAAACTGATCAATCAAAGGCCTATGAGAATTTTGGCCCCTGCGAGCCCATTAGGGAAGCCCATTAAGGGCAGTGGGCTGCTTCCTTCATATATGGCCCATGACTGTTCATGCTAACTAATAATTTCACTGATTTTTTAGCTTCCCAGTGACCAGTTAGCTGGAATGTGAGGCGCGCTAAGCAAAGGTATGACATACAAGGAAAAACATTGCACATCCAGCATATATTACATGAAATTACATCCACTGGGCAATCAAAGACTGATGCTAGTGCAAATAAATGAACAGAACCTAACGATCTACAATGTCATAATCTGCAACCTCAGCGCGGATAACGCCCATAAGCATGTGAGCAAGTTCTTCCTTCTTTCCTACACTGCTCAAAACATTGATCAACTGTTGCTGCGCAAGAATGTGCACCTTTGATTCCTCCATGATTTCCATCATTGCTTCAGCCAGTTATTGGTTCACAAACATACATTTTTTCCATTGCATTCGAGACACAGGAAACTGAACAAATTCAGAAGGCGATTTTGGCAGGGTTGTATTATTGATAGTGGAGAGTGTCTCGGCCACTACATCATAACATAAATTAGGAGGGGAACTGAACAGGTTAATCAAGAGTTATTGCCATATTACCTGGCCTAGATTTATTGGAAAGAAACAATGGGGTTGCCTTGCTTTTTTCAGAGTTTGTCTTCTTATCTTCAGTAGCCTGCACCAAATTAACAAACTAGCATTGCTATCAGTGGCCAGGTCAGATAATAGGAAAGCAACATTGACACAACGAACGTTTGAGTAACCAGACCAGACCAGCCTACACCAAAATAACACAATATGGCACAGCTATCATCAGCCAGGTAAGGTAATACTAAAGCAACATTGACACAATGAATGAATGGGCAACGATGACCCACAAGTGTAGGGGATCTATCATAGTCCTTTCGATAAGTAAGAGTGTCGAACCCAACAAGGAGTAGAAGGAAATGATAAGCAGTTTTCAGTAAGGTTTTCTCTGCAAGCACTGAAATTGTAGGTATAGATAGTTTTGTGATAAGATAAATAGTAGTGAGCAACAAGTAAATAAAGTAAATAAAGTGCAGCAAGGTGGCCCAATCCTTTATGTAGCAAAGGATAAGCCTGGACAATTTCTAATAATAAGAAAGGAGCTCCCGAGGACACATTGGGAATTATCGTCAAGCTAGTTTTCATCACGCTCAAATGATTCGCGTTCGATACTTTGATAATTTGATATGTGGGTGGACCGGTACTTGGGTACTGCCCTAACTTGGACAAGCATCCCACTTATGATTAACCCCTATTGCAAGCATCCACAACTACAAAAGAAGTATTAAGGTAAACCTAACCACAACATTAAACATATGGATCCATATCAACCCCTAACGAAGCAATGCATAAACTAGGGTTTAAGCTTCTGTCACTCTAGCAACTCATCATCTACTTATTACTTCCCCATGCCTTCCTCTAGGCCCCAATAATGGTGAAGTGTCATGTAGTCAACATTCACATAACACCACTAGAGGAAAAGACAACATACATCTCATCAAAATATCGAACGAATACCAAATTCACATGACTACTAATAGCAAGACTTCACCCATGTCCTCAGGAACAAACATAAGTACTCACAAAGCATATTCATGTTCATAATCAGAGGAGTAATAATATGCATAAAGGATCTGAACATATGATCTTCCACCAAATAAACCAATTAGTATCAACTACAAGGAGTAATCAACACTACTAGCAACCCACAGGTACCAAATTGTGGTTTTGATACAAGATTGGATACAAGAGATGAACTAGGGTTTGAGAGGAGATGGTGCTGGTGAAGATGTTGATGGAGATTGACCCCCTCCCGATGAGAGGATCGTTGGTGAGGACGTTGGTGATGATTTCCCCCTCCCGGAGGGAAGTGTCCCCGGCAGAACAGCTCCGCCAGAGCCCTAGATTGATTCCGCCAAGGTTCCGCCTCGTGGCAGTAGAGTTTCGTCCCGTAAGCTTTCCCATGATTTTTTCCAGGGTAAAAGTGATGATATAGCAGAAGATGGACGCCGGAGGCCCACCAGGGGGCCCAGGAGATAGGGGGCGCGCCCTATGGGGGGGGGGGCGCCCCCTGTCTCCTGGATAGGGTGTGGGCCCCCTGGCCTATTTCTTTCGCTCAAAAATTCTTATTAATTCCAAAAGGTTGTTTCATGGAGTTTCAGGACTTTTGGAGCTGTGCAGAATAGGTTTCCAACATTTGCTCCTTTTCTAGCCAGAATTCCAGCTGCCGGCATCCCCCCTCTTCATGGTAAACCTTGTAAAATAAGAGAGAATAGCCATAAGTATTGAGATATAATGTGTAATAACAGCCCATAATTCAATAAATATTGGTATAAAAGCATGATGCAAAATGGACGTATCAACTCCCCCAAGCTTAGACCTCGCTTGTCCTCAAGCGGAAGCCGAAATCGAAAAATATGTCTGCATGTTTAGAGATAGAGGTGTCGCTGAAAATAAGATACGGACATGAGGGCATCATGATCATTCTAATAACAGCAACATATATAGATTTTGTTATATGATTTCCTATGCTCAAGTAACAAGCAATTCACAATGTCAAGTATGGTTCAAAAACTTCATTGGGAACTAACAAACTATAATCTCAGTCATTGAAGCAATTGCAATTTATCATAACATTAGAAAGAGTCAATAATAGAGCTTTTCAACAAGCTCACATACTCAACTATCTCGTAGTCTCCTACAATTGCTAACACTCACGCAGTACTTGTGGTTATAGAGTTTCAGTCGGACACTGAGAAAGCTAGGGGCTTATTGTGTTGCCTCCGAACGTATTCACCTTTAGGTGATGTCAACAATAATAGCCCATGCTAACTTACATCCAATTGGATATATATATATCATGATCTTTCAAACATGAGGAACTTGCCAAAGGATAAAGTAAAAAGGGAAAGGTGAGGATCACCTTGACTCAAGCATAAAGTAAAAACATAAAGTAAAAGATAGGCCCTTCGCAAAGGGAAGCAGAGGTTGTCATGCGCGTTTAGGGTTGATGCATAAAATCTTAATGCAAAAGAACGTCACTTTATATTGCCCCTTGTATGTGGACCTTTATTATGCAGTCAGTCGCTTTTATTACTTCCACAACAAGTTCGTACAAAGCTTATTTTCTCTGCACTAATAAGTCACACATATTTAGAGAGCAATTTTTATTGCTTGCACCGATGACAACTTACTTGAAGGATCTTACTCAATCCACAGGTAGGTATGGTGGACTCTCATGGCAAAATTGGGTTTAAGGATATTTGGAAGCACAAGTAGTATTTCTACTTGGTGCAGGAATTTGGCTAGCATGAGGGGGAAAGGCAAGCTCAACATGTTTGGAAGGTCAATGACAATATACTTTAAGTGAGATGTCGGAAAACATAAACCATTATGTTGTCTTCCTTGTCCAACATCAACTCTTTTAGCATGTCATACTTAATGAGCGCTTCACAATCATAAAAGATGTCCAAGATAATATATCTATATGTGAACCCCTCTTTCCTTATCACTTCCTATTAATTGCAACGATGACCAAGGCTATGTTCATCAACTCTTAACAATTTTTATGCCTCATACTTTCTATGTGTGAAGTTATCACTATCCATAAGATCAATATGAACTCTTTTATTCTTTCTACTTTCTCAGGATCATGGCACATAGCAAAGCCCTTGACTCAACACTAAACTTTATTATAGATAGCACACGGACTTGATTACATAAAGAGATCACAATGCAAAACTCAAACTACTTGATATCAAAACTTCAACTACTAAATCAAGACACTACTAAAAGGATCGAACTAAATAAAGCGGTAAAGATAGGAGTGTGATGGTGATACGATACCGGGGCACCTCCCCCAAGCTTGACAGTTGCCAAGGGGAGTACCCATACCCATGTGATTATTTCCCCAGAGGTGGTGAAGTAGGAGTTGTTGATGATGTAGGCTTGTCGTTCGTCTTGCAAGGCATAGGTTCTCCATCATAAAAGGATTATCGAGTCTCCGGGATCCTTAAATCTGCAGCCAAACTCATTCGTTTGAAGCTATATTCATACTCACAGTTCTGGTTTTGCAGGTCATAGATTTGGGCTTGGAGGTGCTCGATTTTCTCTTGATGCTTGAAGATGGTCTCCCCAATGACTTTAGCATCTAGCTTGTGATTGTTGGTGAACTCCGTGATCATCATCTGGTTGGCGTTGAGTCCACGCTCCACCATCCCTTGACACTTGAAAACTTCTGGCTCCATGGCTTTGAGCTTTGTCTCCATGCTTCCGGTACGCCTTGGTCCCTCCACATCGCGGATGTGCAGCACCCCCTCACGCATCTCAATGGTTTGAGGGTGTTGCAGCACCTCCGCGAGATAGGGGTTGATAACCCTCTCTAAAAACTTGTCCTTGGGAGCGCTTGGAGACTCCATGATGCTCTAGATCTGAAGCAGAAACAGCTCAAAACGAGAACAGGGGATATTTGCGTGATACGGTGGTCAAAACCTTCGGGAGTATATATAATGAATTTTTACCGACCAAAATACGTAACATACAAGAAAATGGAGTCTGGGAAGCACACGAGGTGCCCACGAGACAGGGGGGTGCGCCCTCCACTCTCGTGGGAGCCTCGTGTCCCTTTCGGACTACTTCTTTCTTCCTAAAATTCTCAAATAATCCAAAACTGATAAAAATTGCCATTGGAGTTGTTTTGGAGTCGGTTTACTTACCGTACCACACACCTATGCCTTTTCGGGGTCTGGAACATTTTGGAAAGTGTCCCTTATGTATTCCTCAGGGGTTACAGTTTCAATAATATTAGTTTCAACATTGATAGGATTACCTGAAATATAGTGTTTAATTCTTTGACCGTTTACCACCCTTGGATTTGTGCCTTCGAAGTTGTTGATTTTTATAGCACCAGAACGGTAGACCTCCTCGATAACGTAGGGACCTTCCCATTTTGAGAGAAGTTTTCCTGCAAAAAATCTTAAACGAGAGTTGAATAATAACACATAATCTCCTACGTTAAACTCACGCTTTTGTATCCTCTTATCATGCCAGTGTTTGACTTTTTCTTTGAAAAGCTTGGCATTCTCATATGCTTGGGTTCTCCATTCATCAAGTGAGCTAATATCAAATAACCTCTTCTCACCGGCAAGTTTGAAGTCATAATTGAGCTCTTTGATAGCTCAATATGCCTTATGTTCAAGTTCAAGAGGTAAATGACACGCTTTTCCATAAACCATCTTATAAGGAGACATACCCATAGGATTTTTGTATGCAGTTCTATAGGCCCATAATGCATCATCAAGTTTTTTGGACCAATTCTTTCTAGATCTATTCACAGTCTTTTGCAAAATTAATTTGAGCTCTCTATTGCTCAACTCTACTTGACCACTAGACTGCGGATGATAAGGAGATGCTATTCTATGATTGACATCATACTTAGCAAGCATCTTACGGAAAGCACCATGAATAAAATGTGAGCCACCATCAGTCATAAGATATCTAGGGACTCCAAACCTCGGGAAAATAACTTCTTTAAGCATTTTAATAGAAGTGTTATGATCAGCACTACTAGTTGGAATAGCTTCTACCCACTTAGTAACGTAATCAACAGCAACTAAAATATGTGTATAACCATTAGAGGCAGGAAAAGGTCCCATATAATCAAAGCCCCAAACATCAAACGGTTCAATAACAAGAGAGTAATTCATATGCATTTCTTGTCGTCTACTAATGTTACCTATTCTTTGGCATTCATCACAGGATAAGACAAATTTACGAGCATCTTTGAAAAGAGTAGGCCAATAAAAACCAGATTGTAGTACCTTGTGTGCAGTTCTATCTCCAGCGTGGTGTCCTCCATAAGATTCAGAGTGACACTTACGTAGAATCTGTTCCTATTCATGCTCAGGCACACAACGTCTAATAACACCATCTACTCCTTCTTTATAAAGGTGTGGATCATCCCAGAAGTAATGTCTTAAATCATAAAAGAACTTTTTCTTTTGTTGGTATGTGAAACTAGGCGGTATAAATTTAGCAACAATGTAATTAGCATAATCAGCATACCAAGGAGCAGTACGAGAAGCATTGACGACCACTAATTGTTCATCAGGAAATCTATCATTAATAGGCAGTGGGTCATCAAGAACATTCTCTAACCTAGACAAGTTATCTGCAATGGGGTTCTCAGCTCCTTTTCTATCAATAATATGCAAGTCAAATTCTTGGAGCAAGAGAACCCATCTAATGAGTCTAGGCTTAGCATCTTTCTTTTCCATAAGATATTTAATAGCAACATGATCAGTGTGAATAGTAACCTTGGAATCAACAATATAAGGTCTAAACTTATCAAATGCAAACACAACTGCTAAGAACTCTTTTTCAGTAGTAGCATAATTTCTCTGGGCAGTATCAAGAGTCTTACTAGCATACTGGATAACATTCAATTTCTTATCAACTCTTTGCCCAAGAACAACACCTACAGCATAATCACTAGCATCGCACATAATTTCAAAAGGTAAATTCCAATCAGGTGGCTGAACAATAGGTGCAGTGATCAAATCTTTCTTAAGTGTTTCAAAAGCTTCTACACAATCATCATCAAAGACAAAAGGGATATCTTTTTTGCAATAAATTAGTCAGAGGCCTAGAGATTTTAGAAAAGTCCTTAATGAACCTCCTATAAAAACCAGCATGACCAAGGAAACTTCTTATACCTTTTATGTCCTTGGGACATGGCATCTTTTCAATAGCATCAACTTTGGCTTTATCGACTTCAATACCTCTCTCGGAGATCTTGTGGCCCAAGACAATGCCTTCATTAACCATAAAGTGACACTTTTCCCAATTCAGGACGAGACTAGTGTCTTCGCATCTCTGCAAAACTCGATCAAGGTTTCTCAAAAAATCATCAAAGGAGGATCCATAGACGGAGAAGTCATCCATGAATACCTCACAAATCTTTTCACAAAAATCAGAGAATATAGCCATCATGCTTCTTTGAAAGGTAGCAGGTGCATTACATAAACCAAAAGGCATACGTCTATAAGGAAAAGTACCAAAAAGGCAAGTAAAAGTAGTTTTAGATTGATCCTTCGCTGACACAGGTATCTAAGAGAAACCAGAATAACCGTCTAGAAAGAAAAAATGTGTGTGTTTGGATAGCATTTCTAGCATTTGATCAATGAAAGTAATGATCTTTCTTAGTAGCTTTATTTAACTTACGGAAATCAATTACCATACTATAACCTGTAATAATTCTTTGCGGGATCAATTCATCTTTATCATTAGGAACGACAGTAATACCTCCCTTTTTAGGGACACAATGGACAGTGCTTACCCATTCACTATCAGCAACGGGATAAATAAATACCTGACCCAAGGAGCTTTAGTATCTCCTTTCTTACCACTTCCTTCATCTTGGGATTTAATCGTCTTTGAGGATCTCTAACTGGTTTGGCATCTTTCTCCACTGAAATCTTGTGTTGACATAATGTGGGGCTAATGCCCTTAAGATCGTCCAGAGTATATCCAATAGCTGCACGGTGCTTCTTCAGAGTTTTCAATAATCTTTCTTCTTCTTTCTCTGAAAGGTTAGCACTAATGATAATAGGATATATTTCTTTTTCATCAAGATAAGCATACTTAAGATTATCAGATAATGGTTTAAGTTCAAACACGGGGTCACCCTTTGGTGGAGGGGGATCCCCAAGAATTTCAACGGGAAGGTTATGTTTCAGCATAGGTTCCTGTTTAAGGAACACTTCATATATTTCTTCCCTTTCCTTCATAGACATATCGTTTTCATGGTCTAGCAAATATTGTTCTAAAGGATCAGTTGGAGGAACAGCAATGGAAGCAAGACCAATAATCTCATCCTTACTAGGTGGTTCCCTTTCACGAGGTTGTCTACTAAACTTAGCAAAATTAAACTCATGAGACATACCATGTATGCCAATAGTAACAATATTCCTTTCACAACTAATATTAGCACTAGCAGTATTCAAGAAGGGTCTACCAAAAATAATGGGACAAAAGGTATCTTGTGGGGAAGCAAGAACAAGAAAATTAGTAGGGTATTTAACCTTCCCACACAAAACTTCAACATCTCTAACAATCCCGATAGGTTTAATGGTATCCCTATTAGCAAGCTTAATAGTAACATCAATGTGTTCTAATTCAACAGGTGCAATGTCGTGCATAATTTCTTTATAAAGATCATAAGGTATCGCACTAGCACTGGCACCCATACCACATAAGCCGTGATAACAATGATCTCCTATTTTAACAGAAATAATAGGCGTGCCTACGACATGTCTACGTGTCTTAGTATCAGGTCTAGCAATATTAGTTGTCTCACCCAAGAAAGAAATAACATGCCCATCTAAGTCCTCATCCAAGAGATCTTTAACCATAGCAATACTAGGTTCAACATTAATTTTCTCAGGAGGTGTATAAGTCCTAGTATTACTCTTACGAACAACAGTCGAAGCTTTAGCATGATCCTTTATCCTAACAGGAAAAGGAGGTTTTTCAACATAAGCAGTAGGAACAATAGGATCACTATAGGTAATAGTCTTTTCTTCGACTGTAATAGGTGCAACTACTTTCACTTCAACAGGAGGATTATATTTAAACCACTTCTCCTTATGGAGATCAACGTGAGTAGCAAAATATTCACAAAAAGTGGCTACTATCTTAGAGTCAAGTCCATACTTAGCGCTAAATCCACGAAAAACATCGGTATCCATAAAAGATTTAACACAATCGAACTTAGGTGTCATACCTGACTCCTTACCATCTTCGTAATCCCAATCTTCAGAGTTGCATTTAATTATTTCCAATAAGTCCCATTTGAAATCAATAGTCTTCGGCATATAAGAACCAGCACAGGAAGTATCGAGCAGGTTGCGATTATCAAGAGAAAGCCGAGCATAGAAATTCTGAATAATCATTTCCCGAGAGAGCTCATGATTGGGGCATGAATATAACATTGACTTAAGCCTCCCCCAAGCTTGAGCGATGCTTTCTCCTTCGCGAGGCTAGAAATTATATATGTTAATTACGATCACGATGAACAAGATGCATAGGATAGAACTTCTGGTGAAATTCCAACTTCAATCGCTTATAATTCTAAGATCTTGTATCATCACATAGCCTGTACCATGTCATTGCATCTCCCTTCAAAGATAAAGGGAAGACCTTCCTTTTGACAACATCATCAGGAATACCTGCAAGCTTAAATAATCCACAAACTTCATCCACAAAGATAAGGTGTAAATCGGGATGCAATGTTCCATCTCCTGCAAATGGATTAGCTAGCAGTTTCTCTATCATACCCGATGGAATCTCAAAGTAAATATTTTCATCAAGTTCAGTAGGTTGAGGAGCAACTCTTTGCTCTTCTGGCTGGGGTGAAGATACCCCAAACAAGCCCCTCAAAGGATTAGTTTCCATAGTGACAAGTAACAGAAAAAATTTCAGCACACTATATAAATGTTTCCTTACCAAGTTCCACTCACCAAAAGCGCTACACTCCCCGGCAACGGCGCCAGAAAAGAGTCTTGATGACCCACAAGTGTAGGGGATCTATCGTAGTCCTTTCGACACATAAGAGTGTTGAACCCAATGAGGAGCAGAAGGAAATGATAAGCGGTTTTCAGTAAGGTTTTCTCTGCAAGCACTGAAATTGTAGGTAATAGATAGTTTTGTGATAAGATAAATAGTAGCGAGCAACAAGTAAATAAAGTAAATAAAGTGCAGCAAGGTGGACCAATCCTTTATGTGGCAAAGGATAATCCTGGACAATTTCTAATAATAAGAAAGGAGCTCCCGAGGACACATTGGGAATTATCGTCAAGCTAGTTTTCATCACGCTCAAATGATTCACGTTCGGTACTTTGATAATTTGATATGTGGGTGGACCGGTACTTGGGTACTGCCCTAACATGGACAAGCATCCAACTTATGATTAACCCCTATTGCAAGCATCCACAACTACAAAAGAAGTATTAAGGTAAACCTAACCACAACATTAAACATATGGATCCATATCAACCCCTAACGAAGCAACGCATAAACTAGGGTTTAAGCTTCTGTCACTCTAGCAACCCATCATCTACTTATTACTTCCCCATGCCTTCCTCTAGGCCCAAATAATGGTGAAGTGTCATGTAGTCGACGTTCACATAACACCACTAGAGGAAAAGACAACATACATCTCATCAAAATATCGAACGAATACCAAATTCACATGACTACTAATTGCAAGACTTCATCCATGTCCTCGGGAACAAACATAACTACTCACAAAGCATATTCATGTTCATAATCAGAGGAGTAATAATATGCATAAAGGATCTGAACATATGATCTTCCACCAAATAAACCAATTAGTATCAACTACAAGGAGTAATCAACACTACTAGCAACCCACAGGTACCAAATTGTGGTTTTGATACAAGATTGGATACAAGAGATGAACTAGGGTTTGAGAGGAGATGGTGCTGGTGAAGATGTTGATGGAGATTGACCCCCTCCCGATGAGAGGATCGCTGGTGAGGACGTTGGTGATGATTTCCCCCTCCCGGAGGGAAGTGTCCCCGGCAGAACAGCTCCGCTAGAGCCCTAGATTGATTCCGCCAAGGTTCCGCCTCGTGGCGGCGGAGTTTCGTCCCGTAAGCTTGCCCACGATTTTTCCAGGGTAAAAGTGATGATATAACAGAATATGGACGCCGGAGGCCCACCAGGGGGCCCAGGAGATAGGGGGTGCGCCCTATAGGGGGGGGCACCCCCTGTCTCCTGGACAGGGTGTGGGCCCCCTGGCCTATTTCTTTCGCTCAGAAATTCTTACTAATTCCAAAAAGATATTTCGTGGAGTTTCAGGACTTTTGGAGCTGTGCAGAATAGGTTTCCAACGTTTGCTCCTTTTCCATCCAGAATTCCAGCTGTCGGCATCCCCCCTCTTCATGGTAAACCTTGTAAAATAAGAGAGAATAGCCATAAGTATTGAGATATAATGTGTAATAACAACCCATAATGCAATAAATATTGATATAAAAGCATGATGCAAAATGGACGTATCAGCAACGAGAGCAACACTACAATTTAGTAATGTGCATGATATGAGATAGTACACTCATGCAGCTCAGTATGCAAAACTACCAGACAATTTTCCTTACAAAAATCAACATTGTTGCCTTTAATTATACCTTTTTTGAGCATTGTTTTAATTATACGTTTTGCTACAACTAAATTTAGATCAGATAAAGGTTGGATTCACGCCGATTAACAAAATACATGTTGATGTAAAAATATAGTGATATACAACAGTTACTTACATTAGCACTGGAGCACAGAGAATTCCTGCAAGATACTTTCCTCGAATACGATCCCAGTGCAGAAAGTCTTCTATCCTTTAACCTTATTTTCTAAAAGAGAGATGGGTAAGAAACATGTATAAAATATGATCAGAATGCTATAAAATTTCCTGATGCAAGGATACGCACACGCTTCTTAGAATGGAGTTGACATACTTTTGCTGGACTGGAGCGAACTAGTTCCTTGGCCACTAGAATCTGCTTATTATCAATAGGAGTTGGGTTTCTCTGTGCTGGAGCAGTATCTATGAAAACTGGAGTTGGTTTACTATCTCATAGCATTTGGATACCTTGTTTGTAACCCTTCATATTCTAACATAGCCGTCTTCCCCTTGCATGCCTTATATAGAAGAATGGTGCTTCAACTATAAAACATGCTACAGTAGAGAGATGGAATAGGTACTGAAGAATAGAAAGACATGACATATTGACATGTATTACCTCCATCCGGAAATAAATGGATGGGTCTAGGCGTATTTCAGTTCTAGATACATCCATTATTATCCATTTCCGCGACATGTAATCTGAACGGGGGGAGTATTATGTAAGAGCTAGGGATACTCTCCACATAAGCAAATTTTCTCATTCATAGTAGTGGGAGCAAAATCAACAAAATAACTATCATGAGATACTTGATTGACATAGCCAAATGGAATATCAAAATCATGATGACAAGATTCATGGTTATCATTATTTTTATAGCATACATTTCATCACCGTAATCATCATAGATAACAAATTTGTTGTAGAAATCAACTGAAACCTCTTTTGAAATAGTGAAATCATCATTAAATAAAGTCACGTCCTCTACAAATCCACTTCCATAATTATTACAATAAGATTAAACACCCTCCAAAAAAGTGGGATCATTATAACATAAAGTTGACACTCTTCCAAACCCACTTTCATCATTGTAATAATCATAAATACGAGGCATGATATCATCATAATAAATGTGCTCATCAAAACTTGGGGGACTAAATATATCATGTTCATCAAACATAGCACCCCCAAGCTTATGGCTTTGCATATCATTAGCATCATGGATATTCATAGAAAGCGTACTAACAACATTGCAATCATGCTTATCCAAACATTTTATTGAATTCTTCTTCTAACACTTTGGCACAATTTTCTGATCCATCATTTTCAAGAAACACATCATAAAGATAAAGAACTTGATTCAACTTCACTTCCATTTTTTTGTAGTTTTCTTTAGTAAACCAAACTAGTGATAAACAAGAAACTAAAAAATTAAATTGCCATATCTAATGATATACCTTGAAGCACTCACCTCCCTGGTAACGGCGCCATAAATTAGCTTGATGTCTACTACGCAACTTTATTCTCGTAGACTCTGTTGTGCCTCCAAGCGCAGAGTTCTCTAGGAAAACCACACATTTCCCTCAAGTGGATGACCTAAGGTTTATCAATCCGTGGGAGGTGTAGGATGAAGATGGTCTCTCTCGAACAACCATGTAATCAAATACAAGAAATCTCTTGTGTCCCCAACACACCCAATACAATGGTAAATTGTATAGGTGCACTAGTTCAGTGAAGAGATGGTGATACAAGTGTAGTATAGATAGTAGATATAGGTTTTTCTAATATGAAATAATAAAAACAACAAGCTAGCAAGTAACAAAAGTGAGCACACATGTTATTGCAATGCTTAGAAACAAGGTCTAAGGTTCGTACTTTCACTAGTTCAATCTCTCAACAGTGCTAACATAATTGAATCATATAACAATCCCTCAACGTGCGACAAAGAATCACTCCAAAGTTTCTATTGAATAAAGTAGGATGAAACCATGTACCAACATATGTGCCTAGATTACCCCAATGTCACCACGGGAATCCGCAAGTCGATTACCAAAACATACATCAACTCACTCAATAAAATACCCCATTGTCACCATGGGTATCCACATGGAAGACATACATAAAGTGATCTCAAATCCAATATTCAATCCAACATAACTAAACATCAAATATCAAGACTCAATTCATTACAACAAAGATAGAGAGGAAAGAACACCATATGATCAAACTATGTTAACAAAGTTCATGGTACATCAAGATCGTGCCAAATCAAGAACACGAGAGAGAGAGAGAGAGAGAGAGAGAGAGAGAGAGAGAGATCAAAGACATAGCTACTAGTACATACCCTCAGCCCCGAGGGTGAACTACTCCCTCCTCGTCATTCCGGGATGATGAAGATGGCCTCGATGATGATTTCCCATTTCGGCAGGGTGCCAAAAAGGCCTCTAGATGGGATATTTTTGGAATAGAGGCTTGCGGCGGCGGAGTCAAAGTTCTATGTTTATTTGAGGGTTTTCTATATTTATAAGAATTTTCAGCATTGGAACATCACGCGAAAGGGAGTTACTAGGGGCCCACAAGGCAACATCACACGGCCACCCCCCAGGGTGCTTTGGGTTGCCTTGTCACCGCCATGTGGGTCTTCTGGTCCTCCTACGAGGCGTCGGGGGTATCTTATGTTTCAAAAAAATGGTTAAAAAGTTTTTTCTCGTTTGAACTTTGTTTGGTATGGATTTTCTGGAAACAAAAACAAGCAGGAAACAATAACTGGCACCAGGCACTGGGTTAATATGTTAGTTCATGAAAATCATATAAAAGTCATATAAAAGTGTAACAAAACCATATAAAATTATTGATAACATGTCATGAATACTTCATAAATTATAGATACATTGAAGGCGTATCAACAGTCCACTCCACTCTCTCTCCATCTCCTCATCTTCTTGCCTGTCCTCATCCGGTATATGGCGAGCGACAATAGCAATGTGGCATCCAGTGGCAGACTCGACACCGATGATCACGGAGGAGCTCACCCTTTGCATTGTGTTGCGGCATCGGTCGGTCTTGGACCAGGGTCACAACGGAAGCTCCGGTTCCACGCCCTCCCCTGTCGTGCGGTGATGTCGCCGGACTCCCATGTCGTTCGCGACTCTGGCCACTCCGCACCCGTCCAGGTACACCACCCACCACTCCCACAAGCTCAATCTACTCCAGATGGTGTGCCCGGATACGTTGTGTCCTCGTGCCCGCGACGACGCGTATGTGGACTCCCGGATATGAGGCACGGAGAGGGTGGCGGCGGGAGAGGCACTGGCCGCGCGCTGGTGACTTCTGAGGACAGGCTCCTCGCGTTGACCTTGACCTTCACATGTTCCGAGGACTAGCCAAAAAATTCCAAAGCACTTCGGCTTGCCATCGAGCTGGCGGAGCGCGAGGCAACAATGAAGATGGCCCGGTATGCCAAAGAGCAAGACCGCCTGCTCCGGAGGATGACCGGCCAAATATCCTCTCCCTGTTTTGGAGGATGACCTGTCTTTTGGTTGTCCGATGATTGCAATGTGAATTTTGTCCGATTTAACTGTATTTGTTGTTAGTTTGTTGATCTATGCAGGTTTATCTTTTACGTTGCATGAGTTGCATGAATATGAGCTCGGACATGAGGTACATAGCTGCAAGGTAGCAAAATGAGAGATGAGCGGTCACGGTTCGTGCATGTGCCCTGCGCCAACTCCCGCGAACGGCTGAGCGACCAGATAGATGTATGCGGCTGTATATGCACTTAGGACGTCTCCAACGACAACCCGCAAAAAACCTCCCGCATCCATCCACAGACAGGGGGACCAGTCCACGGCTACGAATGCAGGAGGCAGCCATCCAACGCTAGCCGCATACATTTCAAATCATATTTTAACAAATCAGACAAAATTCATGCAAACCGGCATTTTCATCAAAGTTCGGATAGAAAATAGCACAAATCATTCACACATAACATGAAAATTAAGTCTAGTACAACAAGATCTCAAATTTGACTAGATCCCGGATGTCCAACAACTTTTTCATGAACGGATCATGTCCTACCACACATACTTCCCCTTCTGCTTCATCCAATAGTGTACGCACATAAATGGCCATCCCTCTGACCTGTAGTACACTCGGCGGCGCGTGTGGGCTACATATAATGTGTAGACCAACATTGAGTGAATGAATCAATCAACAAGTTGCGCAAGTGGAAGTAAACTTACCATCTCCTCCATGTACGTGTGCAATGGCCAACCCTTGAGCTGACTAACCAAGTTGCAAAACTTGATGACGCTGACGTGAATAGCATGCCAGCTATACGACAACGACCTCATGTTTCGTCGTTGAATGATGTACATGTCATAGGGGGCAATGTGCTTTCCTGCCTGAAACTTTTCACGCACTTGCTCCTAGAAGGGTGGCCCTTTGGTCCTGCCTATGAAATCCACGGAAACGGCCAGCCACGCATCACACAACAACTTATCCTCTGATACGTCTCCAACGTATCTATAATTTCCATGCTATTATATTACCCGTTTTGGATGTTTATGGACTTTACTTTACACTTTTATATCATTTTTGGGACTAACCTACTAACCGGAGGCCCAGCCCGTATTGTTGTTTTTTTTGCCTATTTCAGTATTTCAAAGAAAAGGAATATCAAACGGAGTCCAAACGGAATGAAACCTTCGAGAGCGATCTTTTTGGAACAAACGTGATCCAGAGGACTTGGAGTGGAAGTCAAGAAATAATCGAGGTGGCCACGAGGGTGGAGGGCGCCCCCCCTACTGGGTGCGCCCCCCTGTCTCGTGGGCCCCACGAGCGTCCACTGACCTACTTCTTCCTCCTATATATGCCCACGTACCCCGAAAACATCAGAAGGGACCACGAAAAACTATTTTCACCACCGTAACCTTCTGTATCCATGAGATCCCATCTTGGAGCCTTCGCCGGTGCTCCGCCGGAGGGGAAATCAACCACGGAGGGCCTCTACATCAACACCATAGCCTCTCCGATGAGTTGTGAGTATTTTACCACAGACCTTCGGGTCCATAGTTATTAGCTAGATGACTTCTTCTCTCTCTTTGAATCTCAATATCATGTTCTCCTCGATCTTCTTAGAGATCTATTCGATGTAACTCTTTTTGCGGTGTGTTTGTCGAGATCCGATGAATTGTGGGTTTATGATCAAGTTTATCTATGAGAAATATTTGAATCTCCTCTGAATTCTTTTATGTGTGATTAAGTTATCTTTGCAAGTCTCTTTGAATTATCAGTTTGGTTTGGCCTACTAGATTGATCTTTCTTGCAATGGGATAAGTGCTTAGCTTTGGGTTCAATCTTGCGGTGTCCTTTCCCAGTGACAGCAGGGGCAACAAGGCACGTATTGTATTGTTGCCATCGAGGATAAAAAGATGGGGTTTATATAATATTGCATGAGTTTATCCCTCTACATCATGTCATCTTTCTTAATGCGTTACTCTGTTCTTTATGAACTTAATACTCTAGATGCATGCTGGATAGCGGTCGATGTGTGGAGTAATAGTAGTAGATGCAGGCAGGAGTCGGTCTACTTGTCACGGACGTGATGCCTATATACATGATCATGCCTAGATAATCTCATAATTATTCGCTTTTCTATCAATTGCTCGACAGTAATTTGTTCACCCACCGTAATACTTATGCTATCTTGAGAGAAACCACTAGTGAAACCTATGGCCCCCGGGTCTATCATTTATCATATAAGCTTTCAATCTACTTTTATTTGCATCTTTATCTATATTATATAATACCAAAAATATATTCATCTTATCATATTATCTCTATCAGATCTCACTTTCACAAGTGGCCGTGAAGGGATTGACAACCCCTTTATTGCATTGGTTGCGAGTTCTTGTTTGTTTGTGTAGGTGCGTGGGACTTTTGAGGAGCCTCCGACTAGATTGATACCTTGGTTCTCAAAAACTGAGGGAAATACTTATGCTACTATTGTTGCATCACCCTTTCCTCTTCAAGGAAAACCAACGCAAGCTCAAGACGTAGCAAGAAGGATTTCTGGCGCCGTTGCCGGGGAGAACTTCGCTCAAGTCAAGACATACCAAGTACCCATCACAAACTCATCTCCCTCGCATTTACATTATTTGCCATTTGCCTCTCATTTTCCTCTCCCCCCACTTCACCCTTGCTGTTTTATTCGCTCTCTCTTTCACAATCTCCTCTCTCTTTTGCTTGCCTTTTGTGTGCTCGTCCTTATGGCTAGATCGGTCTTTATCCCTTCGTCTCCCAATTTTGAAGTTCTTTACTTCAAGCAAAGACAAGGAGAAAATTTAAAAGATGCTTGGTTTAGGATGTTAGAATCTTATCGTAGTTGCACTATAGAAGGAGACTTCAAGATTTTACTTTGCAATTTTTATGTTGGGTTAACCTTACCCCATAGACAAGGAGGTTTTATTGAAGTTGATCCTAGTTGCGCTTATGAAATTATAGAGGGGATAGTAGGAGTAATTCCCCTACAAAAAAGATCACCCTTTTCTCATGAAGGAACCCAAATTCTAGAGAAATTATGTGAATTGCAAAAATTTGTTGAACCGCTTAAGAATATTGGTGGGAATATCAACCGCATGAATAATTTGATTACACTTTGCAATAAGTGGTTGGATGCCTTAGATCAAAAGATCTCCGAGCATGGAGGGAAACGCAAGGAGCCTCCAGGACCTGAGCATAACTCCGTTAAAAAGATAAATGCCAAAGATGGCACTACTTAGATCTATCCTCGCTTTTATGCCTTGCTAGGGGCGTTAAACGATAGCGCTAGTTGGGAGGCAACCCAATTTTTTTTTGTTTTTGCTTCTATTTAGTAATAAATTTTGCATCTACCTTCTGTTTAGATGTGTTTTTATGTTTTAATTAGTGTTTGTGCCAATTAGAACCTATAGGATAACCTATGGTGATAGTTAATTTGATTCTGCTGAAAAACACAAACTTTGCATGCACAAAAATAATTTTAGTAATTCCTAGAAACGTGCTTTTGCATTGATTCTTTTTGCTGTAGATCAATAGACAAATTTCCCAGGACTTCCTATTTTGGTAGGAGTTTTAGAGTTCCAGAAGTATTCGAGAGTTACATATTGCTACAGACTGTTCTGTTTTTGACAGATTCTGTTTTTCGTGTGTTGTTTGCTTATTTTGATGCATCTATGGCTAGTATGTAAGGGTATGAACCATATAAAAGTTTAAATACAGTAGGTTTAACACCAATATAAATAAATAATGAGTTCATTACAGTACCTTATGTGGTGGTTTTTCTTTCTTTCACTAACGGAGCTTATGAGATTTCCTGTTGAGTTTTGTGTTGTGAAGTTTTCAAGTTTTGGGTAAAGATTTGATGGACTATGGAATAAGAAGTGGCAAGAGCCTAAGCTTGGGGATGCCCAAGGAACCCCAAGATATTCAAGAATAGCCAAAAGCCTAAGCTTCGGGATGCCTCGGAAGGCATCCCCTCTTTCGTCTTCGTTTATCGGTAACTTTACTTGGAGCTATATTTTTATTCGCCACATGATATGTGTTTTGCTTGGAGCGTCTTGTATGATATTGGTCTTTGATTTTTAGTTTTCCACAATAATCCTTGCTGTACACACCTTTTGGGAGAAGCCCACTTGATTAGAATTTATTAGAATACTTTATGTGCTTCACTTATATCTTTTGAGCTAGATAGTTTTTGCTCTAGTACTTCACTTATATCTTTTAGAGCACGGCGGTGGCTTAATTTTGAAGAAATTGTTGATCTCTCATGATTCACATATATTATTTTGAGAGTCTTTTAGAACAGCATGGTATTTGCTATGGTTATAAATTTGGTCCTAGAATGATGAGCATCCAAGTTGGGTATAATAAAAACTATCATAGAGAGTGCATTAAACACTAGGATCAATTTGATGCTTGATAATTGTTTTGGGATATAAAGGTGGTAATGTTAGAGTCATGCTAGTGGGTAATTATGAAATTGAGAAATACTTATGTTGAAGTTGGCAAGTCCCATAGCATGCACGTACGGTAAAAGTTGTGTGACAAATTTGTTGCATGAGGTGCTCTTTTCATTGTCTTCCTTATGAGTGAAGGTCGGGATCGTGCGATGGTTAACTCCTACCAACCCTTCCCCTAGGAGCATGCGTAGTAGTACTTTGCTTCGAGGGCAAGTAGACTTTTGCAATAAGTATATGAGTTATTTATGACTAATGTGAGTCCATGGATATACGCACACTCACCCTTCCACTTTGCTAGCCTCCATTATACCGCGCAACTTTCGCCGGTATCATGCACCCATTATTTACCTTCCTCAAAACAGCCACCATACCTACCTATTATGGCATTTCCATTGCCATTCCGAGATATATTGCCCTGCAACTTTCCACTGTTCCGTTATTATGACACGCTCCATCATTGTCATATTGCTCTTTGCATGATCATGCAGTTGACATTGTATTTGTGGCAAGGCCACCTTCATAAATTTTCATACATGTCACTCTTGATTCATTGCATATCCCGGTACACCGCCGGAGGCATTCATATAGAGTCATATTTTGTTCTAAGTGTTGAGTTGTAAATCTCGAGTTGTAAATTAATAAAAGTGTGATGATCTTCATTATTAGAGCATCGTCCCAAGTGAGGAAAGGATGATGAAGACTATGATTCCCCCACAAGTCGAGATGAGACTTCGGACTTTTAAAAAAAGAGAGGCCAAAGAGCCACCAAAAAAAAGAGAAAGGCCAAAAAAAGAGAAAGGCCAAATAAAAAAAATAAAAAATAAAAAAATGAGAGAAAAAGAGAGAAGGGACAATGCTACTATCTCTTTTCCACACTTGTGCTTCAAAATAGCACCACGATCTTCATGATAGAGAGTCTCTTGTGTTGTCACTTTCATATACTAGTGGGAATTTTTCATTATAGAACTTGGCTTGCATATTCCAATGATGGGCTTCCTCAAAATGCCCTAGGTCTTCGTGAGCAAGTGAGTTGGATGCACACTCACTTAGTTTCTTTTGTTGAGCTTTCATACATTTATAGCTCTAGTGCGTCCGTTGCATGGCAATCCCTACTCACTCACATTGATATCTATTGATGGGCATCTCCATAGCCCGTTGATACGCCTAGTTGATGTGAGACTACCTTCTCCCTTTTTGTCCTCACAACCACCACCATATATCACATATAGTGCTATATCCATGTCTTGAGCTCATGTATTGCGTAAGAGTTGAAAAAGCTGAAGCGCCTTAAAAAGTATGAACCAATTGTTTGGCTGAAACCAGGGTTGTGCATGATGGGAGTATTTTGTGTAATGAAAATGAAGCATGGCCTAACTATATGATTTTGTAGGGATAAGCTTTTTTGGCATGCTATTTCGATAAGACATGATTATTTGTTAGTATGCTTCAAGTATTACTATTTTTATGTTTTATAAGCTTTTATCTTGAATCATTTGGATCTGAACAATCATGCCACAATAAATAAAATTACATTGAAAATTATGCTAGGTAGCATTCCACATCAAAAATTCTATTTTTATCATTTACCTACTCGAGGACGAGCAGGAATTAAGCTTGGGGATGCTTGATACGTCTCCAACGTATCTATAATTTTTGATTGTTCCATGCTATTATATTACACGTTTTGGATGTTTATGGGCTTTACTTTACACTTTTATATCATTTTGGGGAGTAACCTACTAACCGGAGGCCCGGCCCATATTGCTGTTTTTTTGCCTATTTCAGTGTTTTGAAGAAAAGGAATATCAAAAGGAGTCCAAATGGAATGAAACCTTCGGGAGCGGTCTTTTTGGAACAAACGTGATCCAGAGGACTTCGAGTGGAAGTCAAAAAATAATCGAGGCGGCCACAGGGTGGAGGGCGCACCCCCCTGTCTTGTGGGCCCCTCGGGCATCCACCGACCTACTTCTTCCTCCTATATATACCCATGTACCTCGAAAACATCAGAAGCGACCATGAAAAACTATTTCCACCGCCGTAACCTTCTGTATCCACGAGATCCCATCTTGGAGCCTTCGCTGGCGCTCCGCTGGAGGGGGGAGCAACCACGAAGGGCTTCTACATCAACACCATAGCCTCTCCGATGAGTTGTGAGTAGTTTACCACAGACCTTCGGGTCCATAGTTATTAGCTAGATGGCTTCTTCTCTCTCTTTGAATCTCAATACCATGTTCTCCTCGATCTTCTTGGATATCTATTCGATGTAACTCTTTTTGCGGTGTGTTTGTCGAGATCCGATGAATTGTGGGTTTATGATCAAGTTTATCTATGAGAAATATTTGAATCTACTCTGAATTCTTTTATGTGTGATTAAGTTATCTTTGCAAGTCTCTTTGAACTATCAGTTTGGTTTGGCCTACTAGATTGATCTTTCTTGCAATGGGAGAAGTGCTTAGCTTTAGGTTCAATCTTGCGGTGTCCTTTCCCAATGACAGCAGGGGCAGCAAGGCACGTATTGTATTGTTGCCATCGAGGATAAAAAGATGGGGTTTATATCATATTGCATGAGTTTATCCCTCTACATCATGTCATCTTTCTAATGTGTTACTCTTTTCTTTATGAACTTAATACTCTAGATGCATGCTGGATAGCAGTCGATGTGTGGAGTAATAGTAGTAGATGCAGGCAGGAGTCGGTCTACTTGTCATGGACGTGATGCCTATATACATGATCATGCCTAGATAATCTCATAATTATTCGCTTTTCTATCAATTGCTCGACAGTAATTTTTTCACCCACCGTAATACTTATGCTATCTTGAGAGAAGCCACTAGTGAAACCTATGCCCCTCGGGTCTATCTTTTATCATATAAGCTTTCAATCTACTTTTATTTGCATCTTTAATTTTCCAATCTATATTATAAAATATCAAAAATATATTTATCTTATCATATTATCTCTATCAGATCTCACTTTTGCAAGTGGCCGTGAAGGGATTGACAACCCCTTTATTGCGTTGGTTGCGAGTTCTTGTTTGTTTGTGTATGTGCATGGGACTTTTGAGGAGCCTCCTACTGGATTGATACCTTGGTTCTCAAAAACTAAGGGAAATACTTACGCTACTATTGCTGCATCACCCTTTCCTCTTCAAGGAAAACCAACGCAAGCACAAGACGTAGCATCCTCCATCATCGAGTAGCTCACAATCCTTCATACTCTAAAAAATACATATCATTTGAAAACAAGCTCATTGACATTTGACCGAACACCTGTCGGGCGTGGTGTCCGCCATGGAGGTCATCGACAGGGGGCGGAGTGTACCTGGGTACAAATGGCTCCAGGGCGGAAAGCTCCGTTGGAATGACGAGGGGCCGCGTCATTGCTGGTTGCGGATGTCCGGCAATGCCTCTATGGCGTCCGGAGATGAACAGCAGCGGCGACGGAGGTGGAGGGTGCGGATGCAAATTAAGGGGGAGAAGGGGCGGAGTGGAAGGAAATAGGACCGGGAGGGGGGGGGTTGGGTGGGCCGGCGGTGTCGGAGTCCAACGTTTCGGGTGTCTTGACTCCCGTAAACCTCCCACACTTTTGTCTTCAATTTCGGGGAGAAATCACGTCCGGACCGCCTCGCGGACCAATACAAGTCGGCGTCAGATGGCTTTCTTAGTCCAGACAGCACGGACTGAACGGTTGCAGGAGGTTCACGTGTATAGCTTGGAGATGACCTTAGGCCAACTCCAGCGCACAACCCCAAACGGACGTCCATTTTGGCCTATTTTCATCCGTTTGGGGCGGCCCATGTCCGCTTGGGTCCGTTGGGTTGTCGGTGCGCCCAACGCGTGGCCGCACCCCAAATCATGTCCGGGGTGGACGTGATTAAAAAACACAAAAAAATAAAATAAAACGTGGAAAAAATAAAATAAACACAAACATAAAAACATAAACATAATTTGGGGTTACGGCCACAAAATGGTCTAGTTCCACAGTTCACAAACATAATTAGCATAAAAAAACAAAAGAAAACCACCGCCCGCGCGCTCTTATTGTGCCCATCGATGTCGTGGCCGTTGCCGTCTTCTCACGCATCGCCGTTGTCGTCCTCATCACTGACGAGGTCGACATGGTGGCGTCCAAAGGTGGGGCGGCGGTGCCTGGTAGACGGGAGCTTGCTGGAAGGTGGGAGGTGCCTGGACCACCTCCTCCCGTGGCGACGGCTTGCACTCCGGTGATCACGGCGGCGTGGGGCACCAGTTCACGCCCCCCACAGCATCGGCCATGTCCGGAGCCATGCACGACCAGCTCCACCGCTGGCCCACCAGGCCCAGGTGGAACGTGGCGACGGGCTTCTCCTCCAGCACCTCCTCCCTCCTCACATCCTCCTCGACGGGCACCATCTCCAGCTTGGGGAAGGCCACGTCACCGATGGCAGAGAGTGCCAACGCGGTCTCCAGGCCGTCGAATTGGTGCTCATCCTGCGTGTTCATGGAGTCTTCCATGATATGTTGAAGCAGCCGGGCCTCCTCCTCCTCTTTCATGCGAGGAGGTGGTGGTGGCGACGGAGAGGGCGATGGTGACGGTGTCGGCGTGATGCAGCGCACCACCCTACGCCCGCACACTTGGGGAGGGCTTGGAGCGCGCGTGCGACGCTCACGTGGCCACCGCGGCCCGACGAGGTGCCAACAAAGAAGGAGGCATGCCACGTGTCGTGCTCGTCCTGGAACCATGTGTCCGAGAGGGCGGAGTCGATTGTGTACCTGGGGTCATAGTAGAGGTTGTCGGACAGGAGGCGGCGGCGGCGTTCGATCTCCTCGCGGCACACACGAACGCTCAAAGGCACCGGTGGAATGGGCACCCGATCCGCGGACAAGTGCCGGTTATTGGGCAGATGCACGTCGCTCCAGGGAAGCGGCGTCCTCGTCTCCCAATAATGACGACACACATCTACGTTGATGTAGCGTTGGTCGCGCTCGCCGCCGGCCGGAGGCGCGCTGGAGAATGTGGGAGGCACGGGGGCCCTGCGTGGTGGTGATGTGGGCTCCTCTTTGATGACGCGGTGGTGGCGGCCCGAGTACGAGCCAGCCTCATGGTCGTGCACCCCCTTGCGGCCGAAGCTCCACCACACCATGGCTGCGGGCGGCCGGTGACCTCGAGGAAGGGGAAGGAAGAGATAGGGTTTGGGGGTTTGGGTGTCTGGTTTCGAGGAGGCCGCGGGAGTCTGGAGTGGGAGCGTGGACTGCGACCGGTCCACGACTTCCCATTTAAGAAGGACGCCTACCGCGCGCCTGGGCGGATGACAGGTGGGGCCGGTCACGCGAGCGCATTGATGTTGGGCGGTGGGAGGTAGATGGCCGCCTGCCATGCGACTCTGAAGAGGACGAGCGACGCGTCCGTTTGCTGTCTGCCGCGACCCAAACCCGGCGCATGTTTGCGCTCGAAATGGGTTGGCCCGGACACAAAACGGACCAGATGGGTCCAGGCCGTCGCGCGTTGGGCCGTGGGGTCTGTCCATTTTTCACCAAGCGGACGGGGCTGGACGAGATGGGGTCACGCGCTGGAGTTGGCCTTAGAGCAACTCCAACGACCGACTCAAATGGACGGCGATTTTATCCGCTTTTTGTCCGTTTGGGTTGGCCAAGCGAACACGAACGCCCGCTTCCGCGTTTGGGTAGGTGCGTGCGCCCAACGCTGGTGCGGCCCATTTTGACGGTGCTAGAAAAAAAAGAATGCATGCATATTTAAAATAAAAGCAACATTAATTAAACATTAAAGCCGACCATGAAAGGCCGGAGGGAGGCCACGCGTCCACATTTGCATTTAAGAAAAATAAAAATAAACTAAACTACGCACCGGCGCGCTGCCCTAGGCGTTGTTGTTGTCCTCGAGATCCGTGTGGTCGATGAGCGTCAGTGTCAGGACGGCCTAGGGGAACGCCGTATTCAAGAGCGCGTTCATGTTGAGCGCGGGCTGTGCTGGTGCGAGCAGTGCTGCCACGGGCTGTGTCGCGGCCTGGCGCGCCTCCTCCTCGGCCTCGGCGTCATGCTTGAGCATCTCCAGGTACTCGTCTTCGCGGTGCTCCTCGACCACCCGTATCTGGCGCCAGTGCTCGAGGTACGCCGCCTCCTACACCGGCGTCGCCCCCAGCCAGACCGGCGGCGCACTGACCTACTCGCGCACTACTACCGTCCAGGAGTAGCGCTCGATGGGCTCCGGCTGCGGCTGCGGCTCGGCTTTGACGAGGTGGCGGGGAGGGGACAGTGGGGCCATCGACGGCACCACGCAGTCGCCCGCCGCGGAGAGGGCCATGGCCTGCGCCATGGCCGCCTCGTACCGAGCCTCCTCTTCCTCCGCCCTGCGCCGCTCGTCCTCCTCGCTCTCCAGGTAGACGGCCGCCAGGGCCGCCTGGTAGGCGTCCTCTGTCGCCTGGTCTTCCCCGCGGGCGGTGAGCTGGGGCGGCGGCAAGCTGCGGTCGACGTCGCGCACGCCCAGTCCCCTCGTCTCCTCATGCTCTAATGCAAACCATCTCGCCCAGTTGGCGAGTCGGCTGCGTAGGCGGGGTCGCGGCGCTACTTCGATGTCAGCAGTGCCCGCCGGCGACGTACCTCCTCCTCGTGCGCCCTAGCCGACCGCGGCGCCGCCGGCACTGGGATCCTCTCCGGATCCAGATGCCAGTCGTGTGGCAGGATGGCGTCGGGGTATGGCAGAGGCACGCGATGCTGCCAGTGCTACTCCACCTGGTGCACGGGCACGTTCACGCGCTGCCTCTGCTAGCGAGCCAGCGCAGGTGGAGGCGGGATGAACTCTGCGGGGAAAGGGACGGCGGGGGCCTTGCCCTTTGACTTGCTGCTGCTGCCGGCGCCGAAGAAGAGCCCCATTTGGCACGGCTGTGGTGGCTAGGGTTGGCTAGGGTGTGCTTGCCGGCGAAGGGGGAGCGACTGTGGCTAGATGGGGATGGGGGCTGGATGAGGACGGCCCCGCTGCACGGTCGGCTTAAAAAGGACGACCGCCGTCGCTGACGCGTGGGCCCGGGGTCATAAATTAAGCTGACCGGCAAGGTGGCGGGCAGTTGGACAACTGCCAGGCTAGGCCGCGGCAAACACCGAGAAGGCGCGCGTGGCGTCCGTTCTGCGTCCGCGCCGATGCATTTGGGGCGCAAATTGGGCTGCAAATGTGTCGGCGCGGACGCAAAGCAGACACATTTTGGGATTGGGTCGGCGCATTGGGCCTCCTCTTTCGTCTGTGCCTATCCAAACGGACGGCGCCGGACGAAATGGGTCGCCCCATTGGAGTTGCTCTTAGGCCAACTCCACCGCGCGACCTCAAACGGACATTCGTTTTGCCCGGATTTTGTCCGTTCGGGTAGGGCGATGGGGTCGTGTCCGGACATGTCCTGGGATGCGATGGCCGTGCGCCCAATGCGCGGCCACATTATTTGCCCCATCCCGTCCGCCAGGGCCTAAATGCCCATATTTTTATATCAAAACAAGTTTGCGCGTCCAAATATTTTGAAAATTAAAATACTTTTACAACCCAATCAAAGTTGTCTCTAATAAAAATAGTTTTACATCCAAATTGAAATTGTCTTGAATGAACATAAAATGAACCAATACATCTATTGGTTGCCAATATGATCCCACACGTGCTCAACCAAGTCATTTTGAAGATCCAAATGAGTGTGCCAATCATGCAGCTCACGATGGAACTAGACAAACTGATCAAATGTGGCTGGTTCTTGGTACAGGGGCTCAACATTGTCACCTTGAAAATCAAATCCTTGGCCGAAGATACTATCATCACGCTCATCCTCGACGATCATGTTGTGCATGATCACACAAGCAGTCATCACCTCCCAAAACTTCCTTTCATCCCATGACAGTGCAGGGTATCGAACGATACCCCATCGGGATTGAAGTACACCAAAAGCATGTTCCACATCTTTTCTAGCACTCTCTTGCATTTGGGAAAATCTCTTTCTCTTCTCACCTTGGGGCTTCGAGATTGTCTTCACAAAAGTTTACCACTGAGGATATATACCATCAGCTAGATAGTATCCCTTCTTGTACTGGTGGCCGTTGATCCTAAAGTTGACAGGTGGGGAGTGGCCTTCTGCAAGCCTTGTGAAGACTGGAGAACACTGCAGCACGTTGATATCATTGTGAGAACCTGCCATGCCGAAGAAAGAATGCCATATCCAAAGATCTTGCGAAGCCACCGCTTCTAATATGACAGTGCAAGCTTTGACATGCCCCTTGTACTAGCTCTACCAAGCAAATGGACAGTTCTTCCACTCTCAGTGCATACAATCTATGCTGCCAAGCATGCCTGAAAAGCCTCTAGCTGCGTTGGTCGCCAACAATCTCTCTGTATCAGCGGCAATTGGCTGCCTAAGGTACTCAGGGCCAAACACCTCGATCACAGCCTGGCAGAACTTGTACATTGACATCAGACATGTTGTTTCACTCATACGCACATACTCATCCACCAGATCGCCTGGAATTCCATATGCAAGCATGCGGATGGCCACAGTGCATTTTTGGTAAGAGGAGAATCCAAGCTTGCCAAGGGCATCCGTCTTGCACTCGAAGTATGGATCATGAGCAACCACACCCTCTCGGATACGATTGAACACATGCCTTGCCATACGAAAACTGCAACGGAATTTATCCGGCTTGAAGAGCGGGGTGTTCGCAAAGTAATCGGCATAGAGTAGGGTGTGGCCTCTCTCCCTGTTACGGTTCAGGTTGGGAGCACGACTAGGGACTGAACCCCTGTACCGAGGAAGCTGCCGTTGAATTTGGCCGTGAACCACCAGTGCAGCCACCACAAGATCTTCATCATCCGACGACGAATCGTCCGATGAACAAATGAAGTGGTGGAAGAAAAACTCATCACCACAGTCCATACCTTTGTGGCCAAAGTATCGAACACCTTGCGGTCGTGGTGGCAAAGTGGTCGGGATGATCACCTCGACGCAGCTGTTGTCGGCGGCCGGCTACTGGCCGCTCTTGAGCACTCGTGGGAAGCTGCCGTGGGCGCCGTGGTACGTCGCCTGCGGTCGTATCTCCTCTGCCGCCGGCTACGACGGCGACGGCCAAACCTCCTCCGATCGACGGCCTAAACTACGGCGAAAGCGCGGGCGTGGTGGCGGCCATGTCGAGGCGTGGTTGGCTATGGACGGCCGGGGGCTGCGTGGAGAAGGCGGCCGGAGAATAGCGGCGGCGCCGTCGGCGGGGCGGGGCGGGGGAGGGGGATGGAGGCGTTGGAATCGAATGGGACTATTTGTGTCCCCGACAGGCGGGCCAGGGGGACAAGGGCGTGCGGCGAACCTGTCCGCGTGATGTCCGTTTCACCCCAACGATGCAAGTTTGGGCCGGGGATGGGTCAAAAACGGACAGACGGATATTTGTCCGTTTGTGGCCGCGCGTTGGGCCGCGCTATTCATTCGTTCTACCCCAAACGAACGCATCCGGACAAGATGGGATCGCGCGGTGGAGATGGCCTTAGTAATAAAAATACTACCGCATCGATCGCGTCTTTGATTCTTGGTACTAATCGCGTCGTTATTCACGGCGGCGGTAGCTAGCTCGTACTAGCTACTTTACCGATTCTTCCACCCAGGCCACTGAGGCATGACCGACAGCAAACTGGTGATCCAGCGCGCGAGGATCGGAGCAGAAACAAACAAACAAACAAACCCACCCTTCTTCCCTGAGACAGGATAAAGACTACGGGGTTTCTATTCTGGCACAGTAGAAGGAAAGCAGCGTGCTCCTCGATGCAGGCGATGGAGACGGAATATTTGCACGCGTGTTCCGAGGAGAGGACACGCACCTGCCCATCGCAAGACATTGCCATTGCCATGCATCTCTCCTTCCTTCCCTAGCTAAGCTAGCTACCCCTAGCACTAGCCACCTCTGCCGCTGCACCCTAGCTACTCTCTCTTGCTAGCCTGCGTGTGTGTCGCATGGTGCAGCACACTGTTGGTGGTGCTCGGCCAGGCGATGGACGGACGGATGGACGGATCGATGCATGCATGCATGTTGCGTGGGACGCAGCGACAAAAACAAAAGGGCGCTACTCCTACTCTCCGTCTCTCTCTCTCCACCAACCCAAGCCCAAGCAAACATAAGGCTGCACCGTGCAGGAGAGGAGCGGAGCCAGTGGTGGCAGCGGCGAGGACGAGAGCGAGCTCTCTCACTGGTTGGGCGCCGTGACGGGAGAATCGAATCCACCTGCCGGCGCCAGGCCACGCCGTATTGTGCGCGCACCTTCCGAAGGCTGCATGCATGCTCCCTCCCCTCTCCCTCCTCTCTCTCCACAGTGCTGATCGATCTGGTGAATGTACGTATCGGCCTGCTTTGGCGTGCCATCGCCATGCATGGCCTCTCTCTCTCTCTCCCCCTCTGCACGCTTGACTGCACCGGCGTAGTCTCGTGTCCCATATGGGAGGCTCCTCGTCTCATCTCATCTCATCTCATGTGCCTGCGTGCTCCGCTCCGGCCTGCCACTGCGCAGTCTATCTTCTCCTGTAAGGGAGAGCTTGATAAAGGCGAGGAGGAGACACGCAGCAGGGAGGTAAGGTTTGAACGAACGGGAATCATTCAAACAAAAAAGTTTGTGCAGCAGGCCTGACGTGCTCCCTGCCGGATGCCGGCCTCACACACAAACTTTGAACGAGCAGACGTATGCTCTTCGTCCATGTATGTATACGTACTTCATATATATGGTCCCGTTTAACTAGCGCGTATGTACACTCTCCATCATCGCCCAATCATGCATCGTCTTTTTGGGATAAAGATGCCAGCTTCATGTGGTGCATGGACGATCCACGGATTGCCCAAATTTGTTAGCGAATGATGGGTATCTCTGCATCATGTCAAAATCATGTCAAATTTGCCCAAATTTGAGAAGCTTGCAATAGCAACCACTCCGTCTTAAAATGGAGACCAATACTGTGATTTTGTTAACCATATAGATACAAGCATGTATTGTCATAGATTATTGTTGTTAGTCTGAAGTTATATCTGAATAGTAGAGCACGCAGGTGAATCTATGCCAGTATCTCCGATAACAGATAGTACCAAGGTACCATGCCGGAAATCTCTGGCTGCTCGATTTTTTCAGAACACTGGTGCCCAGCTAGGCATGAGCATTTTTTTCAACCATAGTGCTAGTCCAAATATCATGACAAACATGAATACCCCACAATTTACAGCAATAACCAACTCTACCATGTTTCCCATACACAAACAGTCGTCGGAGCGCCGATTGGAGTACATGCTGTCTGATTTCCAGACACAAGAATCAGCGAAGCATCAATGCCATGCCATGCATGGTCCAAAACCCAGATCAGGGGCGGTCCGGTACATGCCAGAAAGCAAACAGACGAGCTGATCCTTTTGCAGGAGTACTTGCTTGTGAGCTGCGACACCCAAACCTGTGTACCTTTGCATTTTTGGGACCAAAGTGAAGTAGTAATAGTTTGCAGACAAATAAGTACGTACACCAGGTTGCACGAAATGGAAATGTAACCTTACACAAACACACATTAATTCATCGACATTTTGAAACGAAACCGATCGATCGACATCTTCTTGAGCTACACCCCACCATAATTTGCCAGTAACCCTCCTGGCTTGAAGACTATACCACTATACCAGCACCACCAGTTACTACTCTTAATACTGATAAACCTAGCTACTAAGTAGACAGTAAACCCAAGTTACTCGTCACGTCACCCCCCGCTGATTGATTAACAAAAGGAAAACACAAGTAATAATTGAGAAGGAAACCACACGACGCTAGACTGAGCTGAGCTACGCTATTGCTGTCATCATGCATGTAACAGCCGGCCGGTCGACCGGCGTTGTCGAGGTCGATCATGGGAAGGCGCCGTTGAGGGTGGGCAAGTCCGGCCATGCCATCATCGACGCCGGGCCGCCGCTCCAGTACTGCATCTCCTGCGTGCCGAGCGACATGGTGGGTGGCTGCTGGTCCATCCCCACGGTGCGGCTGCTCTGCGCCGCCGAGACGGTCGACGCGGACGGCGGGAGGGAGCACATCGCCGTGCTGCAAGGGTAGGACGACGCCGGGGTGTCGTACGGGTGGGGGCGCCCGGCGCCGCCGTTGCTCACCACCGCGTTCAGCTGGTCGCTGTAGTAGCTCGCCGCGAGTGAAGACGGCGACGGCGAAGACGAGGGCGGCTTGAGCTCCAGCGCTGACAGCAGGTTGTGGTGGCCCTGGCCCTGGCCCAGCCCCAGCGAGCCCATGCCGAGGTGCGAGTCGAGGTGCATTGGTGGCGGAGGCATGGTCGGCCGGTGCGTGGCCTGCGGCCACAGCGACGGCGACATGCCCGGCCCGCCGTTCGCCGACCCCGGCAGGACCTGGAGCTGCCCCATGGTGTCCAGCCCGAGAAGCCGGTGCATGTTGCTGCCGGCGTAGCCGGCCCTGGCGCTGTTGAGCAGCGCCATGAGCTGCGCGGTGGCGGTCTGCGGCGAGGAGGCCCAGGACATGCCGCCGCCCACGCCCATGCCGAGGCCGAGGGACGGCGCGGTGCCGACGCCCATGCCGAGCACGGACTTGCAGGAGGAGGGCTGCGCCTTGGCGACGGGCGCCGGCATGGGGCGCGGCTTGCGGCAGCCGCCGCCGATGGGGACGTTGCGGAGCGCGCCGCCCTTGGTCCAGTAGCGGCGGCACGTCTTGCAGAAGTGGCGCGGCTGGGTGAGGTTGTAGTTGTTGTAGTAGCAGAACTTGGTGTTGGAGGAGTTGCACCGGGGGCAGCGCAGCGGCGCCTGCTCCGGCCCCGGCGGGCCCTGCTGCCCTTGCTGCCCCTGCCCCTGCGGCGACGACGCGGCCGAGGGCGACCGCTGCGTGGAGGAGCGCGACGAGGTGGAGGAGGACGTGGGGGACGGGTTGGAGGAGATGGGCTGCAGCGCCATGGGGAGCGAGCCGTGGTGGTTCGCAGCGTTCCCGGCGCACTTGAGCTGCTGCTGCTCCATGGCCGTGCCTCCGAGGAGTTCTTGGATCATGGCGATGGAGGGCAAGCGAACACTCGATCGAGCTCAAAGAAAAGGCTTCTTGGAGCAGAGGAAGGGCGAGCGAGCAAAGGTGGCGTGGTGGCTTTCAGGAGCTTTGCGGATCAGATCATGGGGGTTTGGGGGGGGGGTGGGGCAGTGGCACTGGGGTTGGGGCGGTTTATAAAGAGCGTGGGAGGGGAGGGGACTGATCCAGCCAGCGCTAGGGCTTAGCGGTTCTTTCTGTGCCTTTGTCTCTGTTCAGACCTCAGAGGCTTAGCTTTGTCTTGATTTGTAGTAATTTACCTTGTACTAGTAGGAGTACAATTTTGTTGTCGG